>NW_014569884.1:126319-128451 GCF_001313835.1 Polistes canadensis
ACATTCCTTTTTATCTATAATTCAACAAATACAACGGAATAGTATTAGACTCGTGGTGATTAAATAATAAAAATACAAAAATTAGGTACAATTTTTTATGATGTAACAAAGATTTAATATTGAAATTGTTAAAAGTAATTGACCTTTTTAAAAATATATCCAACATTTCTTTTTATCTATAATTCAACAAATACAACGGAATAGTATTAAACGCGTTGTGATTAAATAATAAAAATAAAAAAGTTAGGAAGAAAGGAATAAAATAAGGAAGGAAGGAAGGAAGGAAGGAAGAAGAAATTCTTCGAGCGTGATGGATACATCGACATATATAATACCATACCGAACCGATAAGAAGTCGAAAAGAAAAGCACGTAGGAATGCCATAAATTCCGAGTAGACGGTTATGCGAGAGCAAGATAAAGAAAATCCTGTGTCATCTTGAGCTAGTGCATCGACCGTTTCTCTCGTCCTCGAGAGAAGAGAGAAATGCTCTTAAAAGGTACACGCGGAATCCTTACGTCAAACCATTTCTTCATACTTATTGTTTATCTTTCGTTTCTTTTCATCTTTCTTCATCCTTTCCTGTTGTTTTCTTTATTTTCTTTTTTGGGAGGAAAGGGGGGAGGGTTATTATAGGGTTCAGAAGAAAAATTCAACAAATATCTTTAAGATTAAAACTATAATGATTATAATTCAATTATTTTTATTTACAATTGTTTTTGAGATAATATTTATTAATACTTATTAAAATATAAATTGTCGTGTGAGAGATGTATTTAAAATAACTTAAACATTTCCAAATGATTTTCTTTCCTTTTTTTTTTGTTCGTTTAATCAATATAAAATTATATTTAAAATTAATTACACGAATTGAAAAAGGTAGATAATTTGAAACAAAAAATATATTAATTATATTTTAAATCTATAAAAGAATCTTTATGATTATTCTCGCGTTTAAGATTACTAATTAATACAAGTATTAATTTATTATGATAGAAGAAGAAATAAATAGGAAAGAATTCGTGTTTGAAAAATTATATTATTCAACTTTCAAATAAAATATATATATAATAAGAATTCATTTATTAAGATTATTATATCATCATCGAATAAAACTATTATAGACAAATGTTTATAGAAAATATTGAATCAACCCCATCGATATACGGGGGGAGCAGTTGGGTGATGACACACACACACACACATACACACAATATATATAGTTTTCTTTGCTAACGTATCGGCGTATCCTTTCGAAGAGAAAAGAAAAGAAAAAAAAAAAGAAAGGGTAGCACACGTTTCGTTGATTTTAAGCCTTCGACTAGTCCTCGTAAATCTTTATCTCCTGAATCCTAAAAAGAATCGCAAATACCGAAGAGAACAGGACGTGTTTGGAATAATAAGAAACTCACAATATTCACATATACACAAATACATATAGACAACAGGCCGGTCCTGCAACTAGTCTGTATATATGTGTGTGTGTATTTGTATGCGTATGTGTTATGCGTTCCTCCCCCATCTTTTATATTTCCAGCATGAAATTAAGAGAGTTTCATATCTAGCAGGAACATGGAATTTAATTTATAAAATGAATGTGTGTGTGTGTGTATGTATGTATATATGAAAAGAAATTCGACGTGAGTATAGAAAGAACGAATAGAAAAATAAAAAGAAAGATTTGGGTAGGGGGTGGTTATGGGGAGAGGATGGGATAGTAGAAAAAGAAAAGATCGATACAACTACTACTACTACTACTACTACTACTACTACTACTACTACTACTACTACTACTACTACTATTTCTACTAATACTACTACTATTTCTACTAATACTAATACTACTACTACTACTACTATTTCTACTACTACTACTACTATTTCTACTAATACTAATACTACTACTACTACTACTATTTCTACTAATACTAATACTAATACTACTACTACTACTACTATTACTATTACTAGTCGAGAAAAAAAGTTTGATCTTGTATTAAATTCGAAATAAACTTTGAAAAGTGTAAAGTTACTTTTGTGAAAAAGATTTTGATATACATACTTTATATATATATATATATATATATATATATAATTTAATGTGTGTTAGTATATATATATATATATATATA
>NW_014569884.1:129396-142487 GCF_001313835.1 Polistes canadensis
GTATAATATATTCCAAGCAATTTAATTACAAGAAACATTACATAATAACATAATAATTCTAAAACGTTCGTTATTTCACCAAAGCTTACATTAAAAAAAAAAAAAAAAAAAAAAAAAGAAAGAAGAGAAAAAAGAAAAGGAATGATTTACCATGACCCCTTAGACTAAAAGCTATAGTTAGAGAAAGCATTCTGACAACACGCATCACGTTCTGTAATTACCAAACGGAACGTTTCCGGACACGTGTGTTCCTCTCTATGAAGGTTCTTCATAATTATCTTTTATATATTATTCCTAACAAAAATGTCAGTTATTGAAATTTTCTAAATAATCTTGACGCATATACAAAAATATTAATCATATTTATATATTATTTTAATATCATATATATTAATTCATATCATTAATCATATATATATTATTATTATTATTATAATATTAATAACAATTGATTATAATATATATTTATTTTCAAATCATTTTTTTCTTGTTTACTTCAACGATTTAATTAGTCAATAAACGTCAAGTGGACCTTACATGAATGTACACACACATACACACACAGATATACGAATAGAGATGGATAGATTTATACTCACTTACACATGCGTAACGTAACTATGTACGAACAAATAGCCGAAAGGCGTGGGTGGAGTATTATCAACGGAGATCTTGGTTGACAAGGGAACACAACTGGCTCAACAGAACAGAACAGAACAGAACGGTCGTGCCAACAGCTGTCCAAACTGTTTCCCCAATCCAAGTGAGTCAAACTATGCATAAAAGTAACAACAACAACAAAAAATACAAAATAAAGAAATAAAGATAAAAAGATGCAAAGAGTATAAAATGATTATATAATAAAAATATAAGTTTAAGTATACAGGTGAATAACAAGCACGAATTACAAAGGTGAGAAAAGTTAACAGGTGCCTCCCATCAACTTAAAATATAATCTTTAGTTTATTATCATCTAATGTTAAGAGAAAAACAAAAAAAAAGATAGGAAAACCATAAGGTATCTCATTAGTATGCAATGTATAGTTGCAACGAGTCGTGTAAGTTGCCTCTCTAATGGCACGCGGTTGAACAAGGTGGAAAAGAAGGTAGGGGAAACCCCACCAGGTTAGGGTGGTACAAGGGGGGGGAGTTCAAAGAAGGAGAAAGGTTATTGTTGTTGTTGAAGATGAGATAAAGACAAGGAAGACAAGGAATATCCAACGAACTATCCTTTAACATCAGAACCCCAACACCACCATCACAACCATCACTAACACAACCACCCACGTAATAACACCAGTTTACAAGTGGTTCTAAGAGCCATCCATCCATCTGTCCATTTATCCATCCATCTATCCTTCCAACGTGTATAAATGGTAAAAGAAATGTGCGTTTTCTATTAATCGGATTATTATATCTTTTTTGTTTTCTTTCCCTTCCGCAATTTTTTATTCTTCTTTGATTAGACGATTATTAGGATTATAAGAGTGGATGAAATGATAGTCCTTTTTTTTTTTTCTTGTTGTCGTTATTAAAATTTCGATTATATTAGATGATTCCGCGTTTATCGTTAGATAGAATAATAATAGTTAAAGTATTTAACTAATATGTTTTGTTATTGTGATGGATTTATGTTATATCTACGAATTATCTTTGTATAAAAATCATTTGTAAAAATATCATATTTTTATGAGATATATTCGTCGAATGAAATTATATTATGCGAGATTTTTTATTTATTTTCTTTTTTTTTGCTTTCAAAATTGATATTATTTCTATCATTGATAATACATAAATATAAAAGAATAATAAAAGATATAGATATAATAGATAAATAGATTGAGTGAAGGGGGGAAGGTGTATTATTTTTATTTTATTTGTTGTTTTTTTTTGTTTGATCATGAATATCAAATTAAGACAATGATCACGACTATATGATGAGAATCAAAATTGATATTATTACGTACTCACGTGCGTGCAAGAGAAAAAGATAGATTGATTGATAAATAAATTGATAGATAGAGAGAAAATCAAAGGACGGGGAGGGGTGGGTGGGGTTTTGATCGGGTGGAAGGGTACGGTAAAGGGGGATGGTTAATCACCTTTTCGTAACGACAGACTCACAGAGATATTGCAGCTGTGTGCTTCTCGTACCACCATAAATCACATCAAACTGCCTATTACCATAGATCTAACAATCTGATTTACGAACCGCTTGGATTTCGTTAGATCGACTTTCACGATTGTCATCGGTCGCGTAACACGTTTCACAATTATATACATACACACATACATAAATATATATATATATATATGTATGTGCACGCATTTAAGTATATGTTTAATATAAATAAGACTGATATGCACACATATAATATATCAATCGTAAGATTTGATTTATTTTTTATTTGTATATAATTTATTTCATTTTTTTTTCTTCTTTTATTATTATTATTATAATTATTATTATTGTTATTCGAGAATTCGTAAATCAATTTTGCGAGAGTTTGTTAACTGTGTAAGAAAAAAAAAGAATAAGGAATAGAAAAAAATCTAATTAAAAATAAATAATCAATTACTCACGGTCAATATTTGATCATTATACCGTTCATTAATCAATATAATAAGATAATAATCACCGTTCCTAAGAATTAATTATCTGAACACTAATAACACGAGTTAATAAGACAGACATTAAAACTTACTTGAATCTTATTGAAACATCTTACACGTATTTACACTTGGAAATATGTAAAAATTGTTTAATAGCATCCTAAGAAAGATAGAATATAAGAAAATGTGACAAACATATATACATACATACAAGTAGATAGAAAAACGTAAAAAGAATGAGAGAGAAGTAGAAGAAGATAAAAAAAAAAAACAAAAGGATTGGTAAGTGTGAAACCATCGGACACAAAGAGAAAAGTTCATTTCTAACGCTTCGCTTGATGCACAACTCGTTAACGACAATCCAACCTGAATGAACGAGTAAAAGAAAGATAGAAATATCTATATATATATTGAAAGAGTAAGAGAGAGAGAGAGAGAGAATACTAGTCATCTTAGTCGTAGCTCGTTAACACTCGTATAATAAAAGCTCCAAGAGTTTCATTAAAGTTTCTTCGAATGATTATCGGGAAAAGATTTCGAAATTACAAGTATATCATATCCTTGTCGAATTAATAGCACCTTTCCTTTTCTATACTTTCTTTTATTTTATTTTTAATTCATGACCACAAAGTTCGAAGAAAATAAATTCGATTGGATTTGTTATTTTTTATTTTTAGTTACGTAGAACGTGTAAGTATATAATTATTAGTAATATGTTTTGATATATCCTATCTTTTTTTTCTTTTTTAAAATTTATAACAAAGATATTGTTTATAGATTGGTGATAATAAATGAGAAACAATCGTAATTGGTGTTTATCATATTTTACTACGATCGATAATATTTTCCATTGGAAAACTTTGTTGTGTTTAATGGAAAAATTCTCATGGAAATTTTTTAAATGTTAAATAAAATAATAAAGAATAAAAAAATATATATATAGATAAACTGTTTAGAAAAATTATTGATCAATTAATTTTCTTATTTTAAAAACTTCCCTCGATCGTTTATTATACGTCATCGAGTTTCTTCGTTGAATAGTTTATACATACATATATATATATATATATATAGACTTATCGTATATGCAAATTGTGACATTAGGTTTGAATAAAAATGTTTTATATTATTTTACTCGAGGAGAGAAATTTTAATGAAGCCTCGTTGCAATTGTACACGATTCATCATTACGAGACTCGTTTTTTACGATCCCACGCTTCCCTCTCTCTCTTTATATTTATTTTTCTTACTTTTATATACAACACACTCACACACATATATATATACATTCTTCATACGTATATTATGTAAAAGAAATTATTGTTAATTCATCCAGGTTACACGTGTCACGGCCAATCTGATTAATTTTATCTTTAATCGAGTAACGTAAGGAATATTAATTACATATATATATATAGTAGAAAATAAATTCAATAATAATAATAATAATATGCATATATGTATGTATGTATGTATATAGATATGAAACAAAACAAAAATTTATTAGGAGACTAAAAAATCGATCGTATAACTCAGTTACTTCGTCGATACATACAAGCTTTCTTTTTCTCTTTCTTTCTCACATATATGCACACATATATAAACACGTACATATTATACAAATACATTAATAGATTGTAATAGTAGTAGTACCTAGTATTTACTACATTAAATAGATTTCGCTAAAAGCTTTTTAGTCGATGGATACGTTTATAGTTATATATGTGTGTGTGTGTATAGTATATATATATACATAGGTACATCGTGCAACGTTTGCATGAACGCATTAAAAAACGTATAGAGAGAGATGGAGAGAGAAGAAAATAAATAAATAAATATAAAAGTAAAGAAATTAATAAAAAAAAAGGAAAAAAAGGAAAAAAAAATATAAAAACGGGGGAAGAAAAAAAATGACCGACTTCATAAGAGTCATTCGTTGTTGTACACGTAATTCGTGAAACGAAGTTTAATTGAGTCTGCTTTTTTTCCTATGTTTCCTTTTTCTCTCTCTCTCTCTCTCTCTCTCTTTTTTATCATAATTTTTTCTTTCCTCTTTTCTTTTCTTTTTTTTCTTTTCTTTGCGACTTTCAAATTAATTAGTTAGAATGGTCGCGTTGACAGACGGGGCGGGGCGGGGCGAGGGGGGGGAGAGGACTCTCACATGGCGTATGTTTAAAAGTTGAAAATTTCAAACTGAATTTCTTTTCCTTTACGAGATCGAGATTATTTTTGTTTGTTTGTGAAACGTCGAATAATCTAATCGAGTTTATTTTTTTTTTTGTTTTTTTTTGATAATAAATATTTATACAGGATAATTATATTGTATAATGTACTGTAGATTACTTTTTTTTTATAATCGATTATATATTTATTGATTTTTTTTCTTCCAAGTTGTTGAAAATAATTTCTTATTTTTTTTGTCTTGTTTTTTTTTTTTTTTTCAAATTGTAAATTAACAAGTTAAATCTTCTACGTCGGGTAATTATGATATTGAACAAATTTGATTGGATGATTTTATTGCAAAACATTGTTTACATCGTTGTATTAAAAAGGAGGAATATATTTACGTGATATCTTATAAATTATGACACACACTGTATATAATATTATTTACTTGAATTCGAAAAGGCGTGCGTGTTTCTCACGTTTATCATTTAATTTCCGTTTTTGATAAATAATTCAATAAAACTGAATTATCATTCTGTTGCAACAAATTACTTGTAATAATTATACATGTTTTTTTTTTTTTCGTTATTATCTATTTTTGTATTTCTACATTTCTCAACATTTTCTGTGATTCAAGATCGAACATTTTTCTTTTATTACTTCTTTTTTTTCTTCTTTTTCTTTGAACGATACGATTTGCAGTCAATTATCTTATGAGCTCACGATCAACGCGAAAATATCTATCTCTATATCCTTTATCTTCATCTTTATCTTTATTTCTATCATATTTTTTCTTTTTTCTTTTTTCAATTCGATAAAAATATTATATAATTAAAGAATCGACATTCCTTCGTTTTCTTTCTCTCGTTAATTAGACGTTTGAAAAAATCCAAACGAGAGAGAGTGAGAGAGAGAGAGAGAGAGAGAGAGAGAGAGAGAAATAGACAAATAGATAGAAATCTTTCGTAATTTCGTGCATGCATGTTAAAATAATTAAAATTAATATCTCGTAATAATTATTCTCTAACATTCTAACCTATTACTTGGTAACAAATAATATTACCGAGTAGTTGATATTAAAAAGGAGAAAAAAAAAGCAAACAAGAGAGAGAGAGAGAGAGAGAGAGAAAAAGAAAAAGAAAAAAATGATTATTAAAAAGTTATATAATTAGATTTAAATAAAAGCTAAACTTTTTCTTGATATAATTATTCCAACCTTCGGAAAATGTTTAATTGGTCACACACACCCATACACACGCACATGCACACACGAAAAAAAAGTAAAAAGAAATAAAATCATTAATAAAAAAAAAAGAAACAAGAATTACTTAATTACTTAGAAAAAAAAATAAAAAAGAACAAAAATTACGTGATATTATTTAAACGAAATATTCAACACTTCCTTGTAATAATTATTATTTTAAACTATGCAATATATATATATATATCCAGTTGTTATTAACAATAATAATAATATTAAATAGGAAATGAATGGAAATATAATAATTGAAAAAATGAGGAAAGAATTATATAATTCCATAGACGAGAAACTAAACTTTCTCATAATAATTATCCCAACATTCTAAACCATAGACAACGTCAAGTCAAATTATCAAATAAAGAAAAAGTTAAAAATAATTATTTTAGAAAAAAAGAAGTTATTTAAAAAAAAAAAAACATACCTAATTGTACGCGCACGATAAAATATAAACCTTGATCGATCAAATGATATTATTTTATATGCATGGGACTTGAATTTAATCGAACACAAAAGAAAATGATCGATCTCTAACGATAATTAAAATCAAAATTAATAAAAACGTATATAAAAATGTTTTTTTTTTCTGCAAAACAAAAACAAAAAAATCGAATAGAGAAAATATTTTATAAAAGTATAACGAACGAATAAATAAAAATAATTAAAAAAAAAAAAGAAAAAGAGAGAGAGAAGACAAATTGCCTTGGTTATTTTATTCCGCTCGGCAGACAATAATAATAATTGCATAAATAATGAAAGAAACATTTTATATATATATATGTATAACGTTGAAAATTAAAAATAACAAAAAAAATGAAAAAATCGTATATTACAAATTAACATAGGTCGAGTTTACGTGTAAACGAATTTATTGAACGGAATAACAGATAGACAAATATTCTTGTAAAATAATAATAATAATAATAACGTTGTGTATCTCGCGCGAATAAGAATGAAGAGAATAACTATGATATTTTCTTTGAATTTAATATTATATTTCTTTACGATGGGGAGGGGAAAAAAAAAAAGAAAAAAAAGAAAAAAATAGAAATTGTTTTTTATATTATTTTTTTTTTTTATTTCCTCCGACTGTACGTTTCCCAGTTCAATCGTTCGTTTCATTCTTTCCTTTGTACAACAGAAAAAGGAGGTTGGTAGGGGGGTAGAGAGGCGGGGGGAGAGAAGAAATATTTGTCCGACCATTTTGAAGCATTCAATGAAAAAGGGTGGAGTGGGGTGGGGGGTTAGGAAAAAGAAGAAGTAGCATGTAGTATAAGTATAAGTATTACTACCTTGTACATTCTATTTCTACTTACAACCAATACTACTCACTAACCCACCTATTTACCAACACACTTATAAAAGAAGCTTGAAAAATATCTGGCGTGTTTGTTGGTTGGTGGACGCGATGAAATAACGATTTCAGAACCGTGGCGGCTAAATCGAGTTTCGCGTAGAACGTGGTGAAACTTCTTTTAGGAAAAGAAACTTTTTCGCGAAAAGTAAAATGAAAAAAAAAGAAGAAGAAAATAAAAAAAAAGTACACACACAGGAAGAAATATTAAGAGAATGAGATAGATAGATGGATAAATAAATGAAGGAAAAAAGAAAAAGAAAATGAAATTTATACTTTTTATTCTATCGATCGCGAGAATAGTTTCGACGTGATTTAGAAACTCGTTGTTTAGAAAGTAATCAACGTGAATTCATATTTTTTATAATCAACAATAATAATACATATATATATATATATATATATACATATGTGAGTGAGAAAAAGAATAAAGAAAAATATATTTTATGTTTTTTGTATTTTTGTATTTTATGTATTTTTATATTTTATGTATTTATGTTTGCGCGTGCACGTCTCACAAAACTAACAAACTTGGACACACACACACACACATATATACATATGCGTATAAATGTATATAAGTAAATGAGAAAAAGAATAAACGAAATTATAAGTATATATATGCGTTTATGTATTTATATTTTTGGTCGTGCGTAGGGTTTAAAAACGCATACACACGCGTATATAAGCATACAATGAAAATAAAAAGAAAAAAAAGAAAAAAGAGAGAGAGAGGGAGAAAGAGTCGTTGGTACCTGTACGGCTTTTGAATAAGCACAATCGGTTGGCTGCGTTAGAGAAAAAATTAATTAGCGCGTTAATGAGGAACGTAATGAGGATAGGAATCAACGTGAATGAAGAAGGAGACGATCTCGCGCGCTCGCGAGCGCGTGTACACCCTTACTCTTACACATACTCATACAAAATGAACGAACGAAGCAAGAAAATGGCGTAGCGTTAATTGCAAAGAATGCTGGAACACATATAATATATAATGTGTAAATATATATAATATATGTGTGCGTGTATGTGTGTATG
The DNA here is from genome assembly GCF_001313835.1 of Polistes canadensis. Classification (NCBI taxonomy): domain Eukaryota; kingdom Metazoa; phylum Arthropoda; class Insecta; order Hymenoptera; family Vespidae; genus Polistes; species Polistes canadensis. The sequence goes on from NW_014569884.1 coordinate 137,826, forward strand.
TATATTTATATGTATATGTTTATATGATAGAACGTACCGTTACGATAAACGAGTAATAAATAAATCTCAAGTTTTGCATACGATTTTTCATCCGTTAAGCTACGTTGAAACACGCTATATCATTTTTATTTTTTTTATAATAATTATTATTATATTAACTTATTTATTATATATTTATTATGTTCATTAAATTAACTTACTTTAATAATAATATTAATAATAATAATGATTTGATATTATTGAAGAAATGAAATAATAATTATTAGAGAGAGAGAGAGAGAGAGAGAGAGAGAGAGAGCAACGTATATTAATTAGGATAGTATAAAAAAAAAATACTAATCACGAAATAAAAATTTGTTAAACATTTTGCAATTTCTTATTTACATTTTCTTTAGCCTGTCTTTTTTTTCTTCTTAATTTTTTACTCTTCTAATCCTTTCGCATGAATATGTCAAGCTTATCTAATAATTTATATATTCTAGTAGGTAAACCATTATATATACATATTTTTTCCTTCATCTTCTTTTTCCCCATAAATCTGTCTAGCCTATCTCATATTTTATATTGGTTACCATTAGATTTGTTTATTCGTGGTATAAAACTAATATACAGAAATATCTGTTATGCATTTATACTGGCTACACAGTAACGTATAATTATTATAAATGAATTTATTAGACACATTTGGATTTTACATTATATTATATATATATATCTTTTCTCTTTATCTTCTTTTAACACATAAATATGTCACGACTATCTAATGTTTTATATCGTCAACCATTAGATTTGTTTATTCATAGTATAAAACTAATATACAGAAATATTTGTTGGCCATTTGTATTCATGATGGTAACGCGCGTTCGGTATAATAAATAACATTCTTCTTCTCTCTCTCTCTCTCTTTATTTTTTTACTCTTTTTCTTTTATTTGTGTATCGAATAAAAGATAGATAGATATTTTCTAAGAGAGTCAAACTTTTAAATCACAAAATAATAGGAAACTATACATTATTTCAAATTCTAAGACGTGCATTCGTTTGACTAATGTTAAGATTACAATTTTCCATTATATTATCATATATATATATATATATATATACATATAGTTGGTATAAAATAGGTATTCTGTATATTGTAATGTCTATTGTATGTATTTACGTATGCATCTATGCAACACATTTACATATACATATTGTATATCGTTTCCTCAAATTTAAATGTGTTTCAATCGAATTATAATACATATTTTGTAACATTTGACAGTGTTTCTCAAACTTTAACTGACGTAATGAAATTTTTTAAATAAATTGAACATCAAATGAGATACATTGAAAAAAACATCGATAATATTCTTCTTCTTTTTCTTATTTTTTGTCTTCATTGATCGTCGTCGTCGTCGTCGTCGTCGTCGTTGTCTGGCCAAACCGATCTTTTATATCTTCAGTGAACGAAGTTTTGAAGTTTTAACAACCGGCAGTTAAAAACTTTTATCGGTTCGCCTTTATCACGTATTTGTTTCAACGTCAAATCAGTTTCAACTTTTGTCGTTTAAACTCTGTTCGGTAGTCTTTGCTAGTATATGTATATATATATATATATATATATACGTGTATTTAAGAGATATATAAATAATGTATATATATGTATATTTATGTGTGTATGTATAATGATGTTTATGTATGTTCTGGATATTAGACTACCTTTTTATTGAATTTTATTTTTAAATTATTTTTTGTTTCTTTCCTCTTCTTCTTTTATTTATGGGGATTAAATAAGTTTTTATGGTAATAAAAGAAAAAAAAGGTATACGTTAATAAGCAGGTTTTTGTGTGTGTGTTTTTTCTTTTTGCGAGAAAGATTCGCGAAGTTATAATTAAATAATAATTTCTATATCGACATCTCACGAAATTAGGAATTTCTTGTATATAATTAAGCGGGATTTTATTTGAAGGGGATATGTTTTTTTTTTGTTACACACGTGGATATTTTATCGTAATATTTTGCGTGATTACTGGACTATCGGGATATTTTGTTTTCTTTTTTCCATATTAAGAAAATAAAAATGCAATTATTAAGTAAATCGATTTACTCGACAACTCTTGTACGCATAATATTTTGTTTTATCATTTCAAATAATTAATATATTATATAAACAAAATGTAATATATATATATAATCAATTATTAATATGAATTAACAAATTTAATATAATTGATATTATAAAAAAAGAATATAACATACAATATTAATTCGCAATTTGAACTTTTTTTAAACGAATCGATATTACAAGATTAAAGAAAATGATCAAATTGATGAATACAAAGTGGTTTATCTATTCGATAGGTATTATAAATTCAAGTAACCCTCTCTCTCTCACTCTCTCTCTCTCTCTCTCTTTATTTCTTTACAGTAACCACGCCTCTTTGTCGACGTTATACGTCATGTATATGTGTATATGTTCGTGTATGTGTATATGTGTGTACGATACGTCGATCACTTGGAGATTTATCGACGTGTCGTGAATGCAGAGATCAACGTTACAGCAAACCTTTACTCTCTCTCTCATTCTCTCATTCTCTCTCATTCTCTCATTCTCTCTCATTCTCTCTCATTCTCTCTCATTCTACCTTTCTGTCTCTTTCGATTTATCGACGCCCTGTTTCGTGTCTCATCCTCTCTTGCTTCAACTCAACCCCACCCCCCTTTCCTCTTGTCCCTACCCCCACTCTTATTCCAACCACCCTTTTTCCACCTCTTCTTCTTTCTCTTCCCTTGTTGTACCTACTACTACTACTACTACTACTAGTACTCGTGGACCCTTCGATCGGAGGACAGTAAACTTTTCTTTTCTATTGCAAACTCATCTAACCCTTTCTTTCTTCTCCCCCTCTCTCTCTTTCTTTCTTTCTTTTTCTTTTGGTTTATTTCTTATTTTTTTGTTTTCTTTCCTTTTCTATTTTTACAATCAACCGATCGATACACAAGATCGTGAAAATCTCTCGTTAGGAACTTGTGTGACGAGACGAACCAATAAGAAGAAGATACTGTCATATAAAGAAATAAAAGAGAGAGAGAGAGAGAGAGAGAGAGAGAGAGGAAGGGTATAAGAAAAAGAAAGAATTAAACTGGGCAACTCTCATCGAAGTTAGTTAGAAACGATCAATTAATTTGATTCTTTCCGAAAAGAAAGAAAATACGAGTGGGAGGAGGATAAGGGGGGGGAAATATAAATTGAGAAAAATTAATTAGTGTACTCGTAATTATTATTATTATTATTATTATTATTATTATTATTATTATTATATATATAATCAGGTTTTTATTGCACAACTTAGAAAGTTTTTTACAATGTCTTATCATTATTTCACTTATATTTATCTCAAATTTTTGGTTTATTATTATTATTATTATTTTATTCGTCGATATATATGTTATTCCTCGATACAATTATTTCCTTTTCATTTCTTATTTCCTCTTCTTCTTATTATTATTATTATTTATCTTTTTATCTTGTACACTAACATAATAATATATTGGATTGAGTCGAATGGTTTTAATATGCAATGAAATTATATTAATAAATAACAAAGTTGTATAGGAAAGGTTTAATAAAATGAATGATAATGTATTTTAATTTTATTTGTGGATTTTTTCTTAATATATAAAGCAGCTTTTAGTATAAAAATTGTATATATATATATATTGGAAAATACGGGAGGGTTAACAACTATAGTAATCGGTAACCTATTCGATCATACTTATTTCTGTTATGTCATCGTAAAGAAAGATCGATCGTTCTTTCGTTCATTGAAAAAATAAATAACAAGGGAATATATATATATGTATGTACAATATATATTGTTTCTTTGAATTAGTAATAACAAGGAATTAGGTGTGGCATTGACGTCTTATTATAAGAATTCTTTATCTTTATTACTTTTATTTGTCTCTCTCTCTCTCTCTCTCTCTTTCATTTTAAATTGTTTTCGCATCTTTGTATAATTTATTATTTGGATCGTATATTTTGAAAGTGGTGTAATTTCATTTGCAGTCTATTAATATACATTATTTTAATTAAATTTTCCTAAAAGTAATGTATATAATCAAATTACATATCGATCAATTAATAGAAACATTATTGAACTTGATATATTTTTAAATTAACCAATATGCAAATCTTTTATTTTCTCGAAACAACATAAAACCTAGACTTACACTATTTTCAAAATAAACGATCCATTTATTTCCTATTTATTTGTTATTATCTATCTTTCTTTCTTTTTCTGTTTTTTGGTTTTCTTCTTCTTCTTCTATACTTCATCATTTTTATTATTTTATTTATTTCTCATTTTCTCTTACTCTCTTTTGCTTAAACGCATTTTACATGTTTCGTAATACTCATACAACGTCATTATACTTCATTACGTTGGTTCTATCGCGGGAACGAGATTACCCAGCCTTACAACAATGCTAACGACCTGTGGATAGTATCGAGTATCGTGTAATCTCTGTAATTTCTCGATATAATCGCTTTGAGAATTATATCTTCGATGAGAAAGAGAGAAAGAGAGAAAAAGAAAAAGAAAAAGAAAAATATGAAATATTATAATAATTTATATATACATATTATATATATTTTTGTGTATGTGTGTGCATATT
>NW_014569884.1:143251-146363 GCF_001313835.1 Polistes canadensis
AAAAAAAAAAAAAAAAAACAAACAAACCAGAAGAGATATTGAAAGGATTCGTGATAGTATCAGTAGTCCACCGTTTGTAATCAAATTTTCAACAACAAATCGAAAACAAAAGAAACCTTAGAAAATTGAATGCGGTTATAACTCGACGATTTGGGTTCGACCATTTCGTTTGGAAAAAAAAAAAAATAGAAAAAAATAGAAAAAAAAATGATTTGTTTGGTATTCCATGATAATATTGATTGTGATCGAAAGCTTTTATGGGAAGAAGAAAAGAATGGGAAAGAGAAGAAGAAGAAGAAGAAGAAAGGGGATGGGTTGGGGTGGGGGGTTGTGGGGGGTGGTAGTGAACAGTAAAGGGTGGGAGTAAGAAGAAAGGAGAGAATACAAATAATATAAAATTAGAAGTAATGAGAAGGGAGATTACGTTTTCTTCTTCTACTCGAACCCAGAGATAATAACGTAAGTATGAGGTCTGTTCGATGAAGCAACGTGCACTGCATCTTCTTCTTCTATCTTTCTCTCTCTCTCTCTCTCTCTCTCTTTTTTTTTCTTTATTTTTGCGATCGAAGATCGTAGGGACTATCATTACACACTAGTTGCCGTGTTTGAAAATTTTTCGTTTGTTTTACCATACACATACCTATTTCCAAACTTGATTATTCTTCCTATATAATATAATATAATTCATCATTTACTTTTGCGAATATTATTGTTTTATATATTCATTGTGTTCGATTGTGTTGTTTTTCATTATAATATATTATAGACATATGTGTGATAGATAAGTTTTGAGTTTAACATATAAGAATTGGTTGATACATTTTTTTTTATTCAATAAAATTATGTTTCAAATATTTCTCGATTTTTTATTACACTCGGATATATATATATATATATATTTATATTAATATATTTTAATGGACAATTCTCAATGTGTATTAAATAGATTTCAAATGAAATTGTATGCTGATAGATTGATAACAATTGCAACGAGAAGAAATAATTAAAACACAAATATGTTAAAAAGATGGTCAATCATTTTAATAGAATAAAAAAAAAAACAGAAAATATATTTTTATATTCATTATATTTAATATATAACATAATATATCGATTAGTTACCGTGCCTTGCTATTAGTTACATAAGGTCAAAGTTCACAATTAATAATACAATTTGACGTGGTTCACTGAAATTATGATAACAGCAATTTTGTTAAGATGTGGATGGATGTCATTTAAGATGATTGCAAAAAAGTTAGTTTCATTATCTTTTTTTTTTTTCTTTTTTCTAATATTTATTAATATCGTATCATCGTAAACCAATTTACGTGGGGTACTTATTAACAAGTATATAAGATCCAAAGTTCGCAAGTTTATATTATACACAATTTAAGTGTGTCCCTTTTTTTAGATAATGCAATATTTCTTTATGTAATATAAATTGTCATTTAAAATGGTTATTAATAATTATATGGAAAAAAAGTATTATCCATTAAAGTAAATATATTTCCTATGCTATGTGTACGATGATATGTACAACTGTCAGAGGTTACTACTACTTGCTATGCACAGCAGCATAGTTTGCTAGCTAAGGGGGGAAGAGGGGGGAGAGGGGGAGAATTCTCTTCTTTGTTAGGAAGATACTAATACCTGAGTTAAGTGCTTTTGTTATTCTATTACTATACAAGAAATGTGTACGTGTGTACGTGTATGTATGCAGATATCGGTTCAAATAAATTCAATAAGAATATTCATACGGATTGAAATAAGGTATGTATATACACACAAAAAAATTTATATATAGTTTCATTTTAAGATATAAAATATTTAATAAATTTATATTTTATTATACACATCAATATATTATTTCTTTATGAAAATATATTAATCAATATTTTAATAATATTGAGATACGTTTATAACTCGTGTAACATACATACGCGTGTGTGTATTTTTTTTTAATTACAAATAGAATTTGTTATATATATATCTATTATTACATAAAATGATAATATTAAAAAGAAATTTACCATTAGAAAAAATTATTATCATTTATTTAAATATTACATTAGGAAAAATATTTCTTACAATAGTATAACGCCCATCATTATAATATCATTTCAATTTAAATTATAAAAAACATTACTTAATATAAAATTCCGACATTATTTATTCCACGCGAACCAATATTATTAAAATATATTATACGTCTCGAAATAATTGATTCGTATCGATTCCCCTATCTCGATTATTCGCTAAGAGACCGGATAAAACTACTACGAAAAGAACAAAAAAAAAAGAAAAAAAAAAGGTAAGAAAAAGAATGAAAAGGGACGTTAAGGACGACACAAAGGGAAAACAAAGTGGGGAGAGAACGAGGGGGGGAAGGAAGGGGTTGAAGAGTAGGGACGAGATGAAAACCGGTTTTGTTCCTGTACCTGTATATATATATACACACACGTATATATATATGAGAGTGAGTGAAATAGAGATAGAAAGAGAAGCGAGTTACTTCGATTTGCAGAATGCACCCAAGTATACCAACTTAACTCTTGGACTTAACTAGTTTGGATAACTTAAGCTTGTGCTCTAAACAAGCCCAGGATTAGAAGGTCGCTAAAGTGGGTACGGGTGTGAAGATATGTATGTGTGTATATGTGTGGATGTGTGTGAGCACGATTCTATACTACTCACCCTACTATTACTCTCAACATCACACCCGGCTTTTGTAGAGCTTCAATTAAATCGTTTGCTCGTCTAAACATCTCTCATTGTCTCGTATTCGAACTAAAGGAAATCCAACTATTATTCATTGAAATTTTGTCTATCCTTTTATGTGATCGAATAATAAACACACGTTAAGTTTGATTACCATGATAATTAATATTTATATGTATATATATATTTATTTATAATAATAATATAATTTGATTTTGTGTACGCGGAACGAATATGGAAATAATTTGATAAATAAGATTATTTTGTTAATTGTGTTTTGTTTTTGTTTTATTCGTGTGATTGTAGAAATGAATAAAGTAATAATTAATTACTATAGAGTATGATTAATGAATTACTTAGAATATGTTACTTCAGAATAGATGGTATAATTTTT
>NW_014569884.1:147599-150912 GCF_001313835.1 Polistes canadensis
AAATAAATTAAAATATAATATAATATAAAATAATATATAATATTGAGAAAAAAAAAGAAGTATACACAAACATTTGTTGAATAAATAAATAAATCAATAAATCAATAAACATTCTCTCTCGCGTTTTGCCAATTCTCTCATTCGTTTGAACGAAGCAAAAATAAAATGGGGAGGAGTCGAGTGTAGTGATGGGGGGAGGGGGTTGGTGTAGATAAATAAATAAATAAATAAAAAGAATAAAAAAGATGAAAAGGAATATATATATATATATATATATATATATATATCGAAAAACGAATTCATTCGCAAAGAAAGGGAGAAGAGAGAAAACTACTTTTAAAACTGGTTCTATGATCGCCAATTTAAAAAAGGGAATATAGAATGTTCGTGACTCGTTTAAAGGTTCGTGGAGCCGAGGGGGGAAGGGTGGAAGGGTAGAGGGGAAAGGGGAGTAAAAGGGGGAAGCACCGAATACTAATGAATATTTCATATAAAACATGACAAATATATGACTGCGACTATGATTACGACTATGCGATTACGCGACGACGATTTAAAACGATTAAATTTATTCTTCGTTTTATATATAATTACAATTTAATAATACTATATAATAGATCGTGTAAAATATAGAACACTTACGATTAAGACTTATTACTTTGAACTCACTAAGAACGACGTAGAAAAATAAGAAGAATAAAAAGAAGAAGCATCGACTTTATCTAATCTCCTTGTTAATTTCAACTAGTGCAATCGAATAATTTAGTTCTATCGTTATACTTTAAGAAACATGGAACGAAGAAAGACAGAAAGAGATAATAGAATATGTAAGAGTGAGAGAGAGAGATAGAATGAATCATAAATATATATATATATATAGAAAAAGAAATAACGTGTGTTTGAAAGAAGTTAAAAAATTATATTAGATTTCGTGTTTCACACAAATGTTGGTTCTCCAACTTTTTCCTTATTAAATTTTACACGCGCTTGATACCTTTATTTTTTTTTTGTTTTTATTTCTATTTTTTTTTTTAATATAAAAATTCTACGAAGTATAAGATAATAGAGAACAAAAAAAATATAGATAAATTTATATTAAAGTACGAGAACGAGTATTAAAAGTATAAAATAAAATTGGTGGTAGTTGTCGTTGGCATTGAATACACAAATAAAATAAAATCGTAAAAAGTTGTGTGATACGTCGTCGTCGTCGTCGTCATGGTGTGGTGTCGTGGCATATGACGACTTTTTTCTTCCATCATTTTTTTTTTTTTTTATACTTTAATAACCCTATACAAAAAAAGATAAGAGATGATGTAAGTTTAATATTAAAAAATATATACCTAAATACATATTATTTCTATAAACACATATACATATACGTATAATATTATATTATATATATATATATATATATATATATATATGCTTATAGATATATATTTAAGTGTTTCTCATGTCTGAACAATCTTGAACCTGTTATCCGAGGTCGCGAAGTGCTTTTATCACGATTATTCCTCTCTCTTATCGTTTTGAAAACCTCTTCTACCACCCTCCTCCCCCTCAACCCACCCTCCTCTCTTTCCCCGTTGCTTCTACTTCTTTTTATCTCATTTCTACTTCTCTCTTCTATCTACGCTTATCTATTTCTCCCTTTTTTTACTCTGCTTCTTTCTCTCTCTCTAACAACCCACCCACCTCCACCACCACACCCCCTCTCTCTCTCTTTCTCTCTCTTTTTTTCCTTCTCCCAGGAAGATATTTCTTCTTTTATCAAACCGAACAAGAGTGGAGACAACTAATCTCGAATTCTTACGAACCGGGGCACTAAACTGTTTTTCCTTTTAAAACGCGAATCTCTCGTTTATCTAACGTAATAATTCAATCGTTACAATGAAATGGTGGTGGTGGTGGGGTGGTGGGGGTAAGGGTAAGGATGGGGAAAGGAATTAATTGAAAAACTTGTTTTTCTGATCTTTATATTTTTCTCTCTCTATCCTATCTGTCTGTCTCTCTTTCATATAATTGTAAGAAAGAAATATATATATAAGAAACGAGTAAGAAAAGAAGACTAATAGTAAGAATAAAGTTTCTTTTAATTTTATTTAAGAGAGAGAGAGAGAGAGAGAGAGAGAGAGAAAGAGAAAAGAATAGTAAGAAGAAAAATAAATAATATTACTTCTACGTTATATTTCATGAATTTTTTCTTATCTATATACATATATATATTTTTATATTTAACTTAACGTATCTTTGGATTTTTCTTGGGGGGAGGGCAAAAATAAGAGGGGGGAAAAAAAAATTAAAGAAACTTTTTCTTTGTTTAATTTCTTGGATGTTAGAAAACACAGTAAATAAATGAGATAATTAAAGATGAAAAGAATGAAAGAGATAAAGGGGGGGAACAAAAAGGGATGAATGATGGAAGGAAGGAAGGAAGGAAGGAAGATAAGAAATAGACGACGAATCAATGCATTTAATCGATCTAACTCGAGTTCAATTAAGATCCAAAAGAGAGATCTTCCCAAGGCATACGATCAATTAAGATTATCTATTTACCAGCTTTCTCTCTCTCTCTCTCTCTCTCTCTCTCTCTCTCTCTCTACTCGTTTATATATCTTCTTCTGTATAATATCGATTAGGCGATTAGGGATCAACTTAAGATGAAGAAGAAGCAAAAAAAAAATAAAAACTCGAGTAGAACTCATAATAAACTATAATAAATCTAAAGGAAAATGAAATAGGTTCGAATAGGTTTGATACCCCTTACCCATCCTCCCCTCCCCCTTTCCACCATCTTATGCTTCATATTATAACACGAAGTTGTTGAACTCGTTGTAATTGTATTTAATATTTAATAATTGTAATCGTAGTTGTAATACTCGTAGTTGTCATAGTTATAGTAATAATCATAGTCTTTGTTGTAATCATGCTTTCGTCAATGTTTCTTCTATCTCGTGTGTGTTTCGTGTATAGTTTGTAGAAGTAAAACTCGCGCTTGTGATATACCCGTTAACCGATAAAATGAAATAGATTGTATCGTAATACAAAGCGCTCTTTATTGCAACACGCGCGCAGTAAATTATGAAAGTTTCTCTCTCACTCTCTCTCTCTCTCTCTCTCTCCGTGCTCTCATTAACTTCCTTTGATTGTGCAAGAAACGACAGATGTTCGAAAATTGCGCCACTCAGACTAGATAGCAGCACCTCTCAGCTTCATGATTAATGCGCCGTCTGTTGTCGCTAAGAAAAAGACATATCGATTGTTCTTATTGATCAAGGGATCACGCCACTTGACGCGTCAATAGGTCATT
>NW_014569885.1:0-1505 GCF_001313835.1 Polistes canadensis
ATAATCACAAGTGTACTCTTAGTTGCCAATCCAATATATTAAATTTATTTTAATAATTTCCTTATATATATATATTGTATATATACATGTGTGTGTGTGTGTGAGAGTACTTATTTCTACAAAAAGATAGAGAGATATATAGATAAATAGATAAAAAGAAAGAAAGAAAGAAAGAAAGAGAAAGAGAAGTTGTTGATTTTTATTAAAGTAACCACAAGTGCATTTAGTTAATTGACAAACCAACAAATACACACTCACTTAATTGTCAACCCAATAGGTAACCACAATCCACTTGACGATTTGCCTGACCACCCCTACTGTCATAAAAATGGACCTAGGAATCGTAATAAAACTTATGTGTGTTTTGTGCGTGCCTACGTGTATGTTTGTGTGTGTTTGTATCGTAGAGATGATTATCCGTTTTGCAAGCAAGTTCAACACGGCTATAAATAAATACAGATATCATCGCAATACTTGATCGTGTTGCTATAATTTATCAAACGTTCATTTCTTCCTTCCTTCCTTCCTTCCTTTCTTTCTTTTTTCAAAAGATTAATCGATCTATTAACTTTCAATTTTAAATGATCGATAATTATTAAAAACATAATTCTTCTTTTTTTCCCTACCTCGTATTTTTCTTTTTATTTTATTATTTTTTCTATCCCAATTTTTTTTTTTACATCGTTTTATAATTCGATCGATTGATAAGAACACACACACACACACACACACATACATATACAGCAAAATCACTGTATTTCTCTCTTTCTATTTTGATATATCTTTTTAATTTATTTTTATATATATATATATATTCCTTTTTTTTTTGGTTTCTTTTGTAATTTAATATTAATTTCGGGGAAATAAAGTAATCAATTATTTATTTTACTTTATCATTTAAATAAACCTTTAAAATATACAGAAACAAGAATATTATTGACGTGTTATTTTGTGAGAGATATTACAAATACATACATATACGTTCACGGATCGTTGCATTTGCGATCAATGTGCATATTCGAATACATTAATGGGATGAAAATGTTGTTTGGCAACAACCATCGATCGAACGATGTGCGTCAAAAGATTGTGATGGTGAAGGGGGGTAGAGGGTGGGGGGGGGGGTAAAGAGGGTGATACTCCGTTCATAGTTCTTAACGATTTTATATATCATTGAATACCGATTAATTATCAGTTTGGTTTATCCTGTTATGTTGAAGTTGTTCTCGAGGCTATAAACGTAATCACACACTCACACACTCATTCATTCACTCACACACTCATTCATTCACTCACTCACTTACTTTTCCGTGATATTCGAGCACTAAACTCTATGAAAACATTCAAACAAGGAATCCTCTCTTAGCCCCTCGTTATCTTTAGCGATAACTTTGTTCAAGGCCGTTAACTGGATAATTGGATAGAATAGTTTCATCATTGTGTAACCTGTTCGGATAACCTCGAGACATATTTCTTTTTTGTTTTTTACTTTTTTTTTTTTTTTT
>NW_014569885.1:1895-4765 GCF_001313835.1 Polistes canadensis
ATATATATATATATGTTTGAAGAAATAGTATATGTATTATGCATTTCTAAGTGTCATCGAATATAAAATATCGTATCTTGAGAAACATAAGTGTTCATCATTGGCTGACTTTTCTTCTTTTCTCGGTTTTCATCGGTTCGTATTCGAAACAAGAGAAGGTGGAAGAGGAGAGGAAAGGTGGTGTTGCAACGCAAAATAATGTTTGCACCTGTTATAATATTTTGTTCACACAAAATTATTCGAAAATCAAGCATTTTATATCGTAGTGTATATATTGTGAATGTTCTTATGCATCATCATCATCATCATCATCATCATCATCATCTATAAATATATTGTATTTTATATACACATTTTTTTTTAAAAAATAATTATCTAATTCTTTAACTTTTTGTATATATATATATATTTTAAAATCATAATTTACAAATATATTATATACAAATTGTTTTATAAACTGTGTCACGCAAATTTAATCGTATTTCAAAATGACTCGTTCAGAATTTCATTGGTGATACGATACAATAATAAATACCAAACGAGAGAAGGCCAAAAGTGTCAGTTGTTTATTGGAATCTGACTTCAAATTCGGATTTACGTTATAACACAAGATTTGTTGTGTGTGTGTATGTATGTGCGCGCACATTTCTTCGAAATTTTATTCGAACGGTAAATTATCCACCACCCTTCCACCTTTCGATGCCATTTAACGCGCATATTTTGCGTTTAAAATATACCGAGAGATAAATAAAGTTAAGAAAAATATATTTATACAGATGTGTGTACGCGCTTGTGTGTGTTACCCATATACATATATACGTGCATAAACAACATACACATTCTTGGGATGATTAATTTTTTACTCGTTAATAATTTATATTGTTGTTGCATTCCTATTTTTTTTTTTCTTTTTTTTGTCATCTTTTAAACAAGATGAATGGGATGTTTTTTTTTTTTTTTTATACAAAATAATCATTCATATAGAAAACAAAAAATATAAATATAAATATAAATATAAATTTTGATTGGTAGATCTTTCAAGAAGAATCATTTTCCTGACTACGTTTTACCAAGCGTGGGATTAATGATGGTGGCAAAGGTGGTGGTGGTGGTGGTCATGGGGGAGGAGGAAGAAGTTCAAAAGTTTACCACACACGTCTGTTTCGTGTTGTTATCAGACACACATCCTCCTCGTACCTATACTTGTATAAACACACACGATAAGTGTGTCTATTTCTAGATACAGGGTTCCGTTATTAATACAGGGATCATTTTCATCCTGGTTATTCGATGGCACCCTATAAGGAACACGATAACTCTGTTTGATTTTACCGATACTATCATCATCATCATCATCATCATCATCATCATCATCATCATCATCATCATCATCATCATCATCACCGGATTCGATGAGAATGGAGAGAAAGAAAAGAAAAAAAAAATAGTCATTCGATTTATCACTGTGTGAATATTTACTTCTGCCACACTAAATGATATTAATATTAATATTAATAATATTTTTACAGAGTTGAGAGAATATTATTTATACTGAAGAAAAAAAAATATGGTTCATTGAAATTATCAACCACCCCTTTATGGAAATTTCTCTGTCATGTAGCATTTTCTAATTCAATATTAAAATGATTTTAAATCATTTATATATGTATTTAACATATGTATATATATATATATATATTTACATGTTTGCTTTTGATTTTATTAATCCTATATCATCGTCAATATTAAATCCAATAAAAAAAGAAAATTAAAATTAAATAATTATAATAGATTATTTTCCATCATTGCAGGAAAAATATTTATAATAAAGTAAAAGAGAGGTGTTTATCCAAACCCCTTCTAACCCCCCCCACTCACCCCTCACCCTCTCGTGAAAAATTCAATCATATCGTATTTTAAAATGCAATTATATGTATATGACGTTTACCTATCGTATGTAACATCGTTTCGATTTGTTTGTTTTTCATTTTTGTTACAGTAATCCACGAGCATCGCGAAATATGGCAGAAAAACAACGTCGAGACAATCTCAATACCAATATCTCGACGATGGCGTCCTTAGTTCCTATTATCGTTGGATGTCCGAGAAGGTTGGACAAGATATCTATCCTACGATTAGCTACGTCATATTTAAGAATGGATTACAGTGAGTTTGGAAGATTTTTTTTTAATTATTTATCTTCTTCTTCTTATTATTATTATTATTATTCTATTATCAAGGGTTAATCAAAAGTTCGTGTGCATTTGTTGCGTTACAAATGGTCTCTGTGTTATAAATTGTATAATTGAATTGTATTGTGTATGTGTGTGTGTTTTTTTTTTCGTAGAATTTATTTTGAAAATAATATATTTTAAAAACGTACACGAACTTTTGCTTCACCCCCTACCTACCCCCCTCTAATATTTATGAATAATTTAATTGTTGTACGTGTGTTTTGAAACGTTTTTTTTTTTTTTTTTTGTTTTTTTTTTTTTAGCACTTGGACGTGGATCGGCCAATTTTTTACCGAAACAATTCAAAGACTTGGACGTGGAACAATACATTTTGGATGTGAGTTGCAACGATTCAAAATGATCATATATTTTGTTCTTTTTATATTCGATCGAAATTTCGAAGAAATTTATATATCTATAAAGAGAGAGAGAGAGAGAGAGAGAGAGAGAGAGAGAGAGAGAGAGAGAGAGAAAAAAGGAAAACATTATATTAAAACGAATCGTTATTCGACGATCATAACATTTGCCCCCTTGTCTCTTTTAATCTTGAAAATGATACAAGCCTTCTATATTTAATACTTTTAAAGAAAAAAAAGTCAACTGGTAATACATTGATTGGTGATCTTGTTGCCTGTT
>NW_014569885.1:7855-18549 GCF_001313835.1 Polistes canadensis
TATATAATTTTTACACGGTGACGAGAAAAAATAATTCGAAACAATAATCAATACGCAAACTAACATTAACTAACCAGTCAAAGGGTTGAATATAATCATTAAAAGTAATATTTTCTTCTTCTTTTTTTTGTTTTTTTGTTTTACGAATCAAAGGTCTCCCGTTTTTATCGTTGAGAGATTGTTGGGTGGCTAACTGCTGGTGGGTACTCTGCACGTAACACACAAGACTCTACGAAGAAACCTAAGCTAACTTTCCGAGCCGTGTGTATCGCAAATATTTACTCTTAGCCCCCCCTGAGTATTTAAATTTAGATTCACGGCATCGTGTTGGCTCGCAAAAAACGTAGGCATCGTCGCGAAAAACTTTTTTTATTATTATTATTATTATTATTATTATTATTATTATTATTATTATTATTATTATTATATATTTTTTTGTTTTTTTTTTTTAATTCATCTCCGTATATATTTTGTCAAAGAACAATAATACGAACGGAAATTATTTTAAACAAATTTGTATTATTATTATTATTATTATTATTATTATTATTATTATTATTATTATTATTATTATATATTTTTTTGTTTTTTTTTTTTACTTTTTTTTTACTTTTTTTTTATTATTTTTCTTCATCTCTTATACCAAGATCTATCAAAGATTTCTAAATTGTTTAAGGGTTATTTCCAAATCGTTCATATTTTCATTAATTAATAAAACAAAAAAAATAATAATATATGTTTTTTAATAGATTTTTGTTGTTTTTTCTTCAGGAACGTCTACCAACAACGATATCATCTTCGTTGGTGTTGCATGGTTCCCCAAAAAACGTCCTATTACTGAACTTTCTATAACGGATGCTAATAAAGAAGAATATGTAACAAGGCATTTGGTTGATGGTCGTATCATTTATTGCGATCACAGGATATCCATCGTGGCAGGTTATATGTCAGAAGAAGTTTCCGGTATGAGTGCATTTAAATATATGCACAAGGACGATGTTAGGTGGACCATCATTGGACTACGCCAAAGTATATATGTGATATATAATATAATATAATATAATCTAATATAATGTAAATATTATATATATGATCTAGTCTCATAATTGTTTAAATTAATTAATTAATATCTCTTTTGTGTAACAGTGTACGATCGTGCTGAACCTTGTGGCTCGTCCTGCTACAGGTTACTTTCCAAAACTGGCCAATTCATTTATCTGAGAACTCACGGTTATTTAGAATACGACAAAGATACCCAATCCGTGGAATCGTTTGTCTGTATAAATACTTTAGTCTCGTAAGTATTTTTTATTTTGTTTAAAAAGAAAAACAAAAGAAGATAAAATTAGATATAAATCATGAATCTTTTCCAATTGGATTTTTACAGTGAAGAAGAAGGTATTGAATTTGTTAGAGAAATGAAAGAAAGATTTTCAGCTACTGTATCCGGTTTCACAAAGGCTGCTGCTATGATCCAAAATACTGAAGATATTTCTTTCAATCTGGTACGTCGAATTGTTGTAAATTAATGAAAATATAAAATAACAAAAAATGTGTACAGTGATAATAATGATGATGATGATGATGATGATCATATTCGATATTTTGAAGATGTTTATTGTATTTTCTTTTTTTATATATATATATATGAAGCGGGGACTGGATTCTAAAAAATCTAACTCGGATGCAAGCCTGGAAGATGCTTCCCAATTAGAAGACGCAATTACTCATCTAATCAGCGATTTACCTTCGCCAACTATTTCGGAAGATCGTCTATCACCAAAACCAATTTCTAACTCACAATTTGCTAAAGCAGCTATATTTTCGCAAAGGTTACCACCGGTAGCTACGCAAACTAGTAAAATTCGTTTAAAAAAGATCGATCACTGTACTCCGACGTTTAACGATGACAACAAATGCAGTAACAATAATCCTGTTGTAAAACAAGAACCTAGTAACGGAATGAAGGAAGAACATCAAACGTTGACAAGCACTAAAACAATTGCCGATTCTATCGTTGAAAAGGAAATCATATCGGATGAACAACAACAACAGCGACGAGTTGGAAGAAGAAAAACACCGTTGTTTTGTAATGAGATGTGTACAGAAAAACCTATAACTTTGAGAGGAATGATGAGAAGGGCAAAAGCTTTAGAACAGAAATATCGTAATAAAGACATGAAACCTTTATCCTTACTTGAACGTGACTCTTCTAAAACAACTAGTGTTATGAAAAATAACAATGAGAAGACTAATAATAGTCTCGAGTCTTTAGAAAATGACACGGGCGAATCCGAGACTGACGTGTCGAAAAGAAAATATAACGAAGATAACGTCGGTAGTGGTGATACTACATTACGCTCAAAAAAGCGTAAAAATAAGAAAAAATATGAAATCGTTTGTGAGGTTCAACACGAACAACAGCAGCAGCAACAAGAACAAGAAGAGCAACAACAACTACAACCAGAAGAACATAGTGTTTCATATGTTCATTGTAGGACTTTTATTAACAATGAACTGTTTACAAGAGTAGATGAATTTGATACTTATGATCAGGAGGCTGATACTCAACCCGTTCAAATTATATCTATGGACTCACCGAATTCAAGCATTCAAGATTGTAATATCAAATATCCAAAATTATTAGATTCATCGATGCCATTGGAAATCCCCAACATGGTTGATTTAAACGAGAGAGTTAATGACATATCATTAGAGGATATTCATGCACTCAACCATATCAGGACTTATCAGGGACGCAAGACTATTCAGGAGGAGTATAGCACGATCATGGAACATACTCCAGGTACCGCAGTATTAATGACGAAGTAAATAAAGTGCCTCTTTATGCATAATTTGTATGAACGAGATGCACTTTAACAATTCCTTTTGTTTTTTTCTTTTTTTGTTTTCCTTTGCATATATATTTTCGATTATTTTTTCATTTCAATTTGATCTTTCATTATCGGTGATCTTTAGCTGCTAAATTTATAGAACCGTTAGAATTGGATTAGCCAATAGATTATTTATAAATGATGCTTATACATTTTTTTTATTTTTACAGATTTTATGCTAAAAATATTTAATAATCTACGACCTGTAATGGGTTTTGAAAGTATGTAACATTCTTCAATGCTTATTTTTTTATTTCTCGAATCTCCATTTCTAAATTGGTATATTAACCAGACCATTTGTTTACAATTTTATTCTAGAAAACTATGATGAGGTTAATTCACGACAGTTATCATCGGTCAATGATGTGAGTTATTTTTTTTTTTTTTTATTTTAATATGATTTGTAAAATATACAAAATTCGAACGTAAATTAACTAGATGATTGTTAACAGCAACAAATGGTCAATGACGAATTAACGAGGACTCATCTGCAACTAGCTAATTGTATTACCATACAAGAATCCCAATTCGATGTATTAGCACGTAACCTTGAGAATCCAGTTTTGCAATCTCAAAGAAAAAATTTAACTCAGCTACAGGTAACCATAATCGATCTGGTTTCTAACCAATCATTTGTATATACATACACATATATTTACTTATTTCTATGTAGGTAAAATGTCTTACATCGATTACAGGCTGAACATAAAATGCAAAAGCAAATGTTAAAGACATTGCAACAAGAACATCTTAATGTACAAGTCAATACGAAGCAAAACGTTGGTGTTTAAATAATAATGTCTTTATACGTATCTTTTAAAAATACGTATCATGAAAATATAATTTACGAGGGATTTGATGTTCGAGGCATTATATCATCGTCACGTAAAAGGGTGTCGGTCCTTCTCCCCTCTCAAATTACCGAATTAACTATGAGTCTGAAAAATTTTTACTGGATCACACACATTCTAGCAAAAAATAAAACAAACAAAAAAAGAAAGAATAAAAGTAAAACATAATGAAAAGAAAAGAAAAATAATCAACGAGATTGGCATACGTGCAATATGTATGCATCATCGAATTGCACCACCGAAGAGATTCTATTATTCTTTTGTCTTCTTGAAGAGAAAAAGAAAGTAAAACTTATAGAAAAAGAAGGAAGGAAGGAGGTAGAAGAAGAAGAAGAAGAAGAGGAGGAGGAAGGAAAAGGAAACAAAGTTTTTGTCGTTAAAAATCAAGTTAATGTACTATGTTGGTGCTAAAAAAAAAAAAAAAAAAAAAAAAGAGACGGAGACAGAGAAGGAAATCAACCGAAAGCAAAAAAAAAAAAGAAAAAAAAAGTATGAATTGAAGATGTTATTTCAATCGATTTTCTAATGACTGCTTGCGATTTGTAAAAATCGTTAATAATTATAATAAGAATAAACGATCGTTCGTTCGTCCGAGACAAATGGACGAAGAAAAAAGATTCGAAAGAATCGAACGATCGAGTGTTCTGCAGTGTTGGAACTTTATAAATTTTACGATAAACACTTTGTAGATAGTAAATCTAAGCTGTTTCGTGGCGTATTAAGATCATACATAATAGAGAAAAAAGTGAAAGAAGAATTTACATAAATTTTTTTGTTGGGACGATTAAGCTTTTCTTTTTCATTTTTTTTTTTTTTTTTTTTTTTTTTTTCTTTTAAGTTCTAAACAAAATTAATATCAATTATATATAAAGGATAAGAATAAGATTTTGATTATCGATTAGCATATTTTAATTCCATTTGTATTCTGTTATCCCTAATAGGAAAACAATTGTAATTTTTATCTATCCTTATAATGTCAAACTGTGTGTATAGATGTTCGAATTTCTAGAGAAGAAGAAGAAAAAGAAAAGAAAAAAAAGGTGTACTATTTGAAATTTTAATTGAAAGTTTTTGTCGATTAATCTTATCGAATTTTAATATTTGGTATTGTTATCAACTGTGTACTATATTAGTACTGCTTTTTATGTGATTATAAATGTACATATATACATATATAGCATAAGAACAAAAAGAAAAAGAAACCATTAAGCAAACAAAAAAAAAAAAGAAAAAGAAAGGAAAAAACAATGAAAAAGGGAAGGGATCGGTCGTCACAACGATATCGATTTACTACACATTTTTTTGTTATACATATAAAATCTAATTTTTACTAATATCCTTCTACTATGTGTATTTTACAATGGACTGTCTTTTAAAGAAAAAAAAAAGAAAAAAAAAGTTTTAAAAAAATGAAAACAAATCCGAATCGCTATTTAAATCTTGGAGTAATAAATTCATAGTAGTTTGAATGACGGAACATTTAACAATCGCATGTTTCACATGGATACGCGTTTTAATTAAAATATTTTTAATGGAGAAATTTGTTATTTTATTTACAATGTATTGATGTATCAAAAACAATTGTTATTTTCCAAACTGCCATTGAAACTTAGCGAAATTATTACGTCGCGATTCGGAATATGTTTATATATATATATATATAGATATACATATACATATACATATAAATTTATCTCGATGTCTTCTCTAAATGGCCAACTCAAAAGGGAACACTAAAAAAATAAATAAAAATTAGATTTTAGCAGGATTTTTTAATATAATCATCAAACGAGATCGCTCGATCCGTCCTTTTTTCTCTGTACAATAAAACATTAGAGAACTTTTGGAATTTCAGAGAAAAACATTTGTACATTATAAATAAGAAATTTTCCCCGAATAATATTTAAACCGATATCAATTGCGAATAATTCATTCTGACCAATTAGTAACGTCTTTTTCCTTTTCTTTTATTATTCTTTTTTGCTTTTCTTTTTTTTTTTTTAAATCTACTCGTCGTTCACTTCGCAAATCGATTAACTTTATTTTGAACACTACGACGACTATGTTATTATTAATTTTTTTTTGTTATTTTTTCATGTTTCGTAAAAGTTAATCAATTTGACAAGTGAGCGACATAGTTATATAGTTTCTAACTACAATAAAACTAAGTACACCTTTTTACAAATTATTACGTATTCTAATTGTTTATTGTTCGAGAATTTCTTTTTTTTTTTTGATTATTTATATAGCGAAGTACATTAAAAAAAAAAAGAAAAAAAAAACAAAGAAAGAAAGAAAGAAAAACATAAAAGAGAGCATAACGTGCAATGTTATAATAGTTTGATTAGTGGAACGAAGAATTGATTATTGTTCTTATTACTTTTTTCTTTTGGAGAAGTGAGTTATAAGGCTGGTTTCCTTCCTCTTCCTTGCCCCGTCCCCGAAAAAAAAAAAAAAAGAAAGAAAAAGAAATGCTCTCCCCCATGTCCTGTTTCTTGACCAATGCACCGTTATGGAAGAAAAAAAAAAGAAAAAAAATGAATGATAATAATAATTCTCGTGAATCTTATAGTACAAAACGTCCAAACTGTCTGTGTTCAATGTAAAACCACCCCCGTAGCTCTCTGAGAAAATCTTAGGTTCTTTTCTGTCCATTACCATTTGTCCCCTTTCAAGCCTACTCTACTTTTCGCATTTACTAATTGTTGTAAATGTAACGGTCAAATTGTGACGATTAGAAAAATTCTTGATGTACTTTGTGATCTTGAGAATACGCTGTAAATATTTAGGCTTGTATAATTGGTCGTAGGCTTTGTTGCTTTTTCATACATGTTGAATTATATTGCTGATATTGTTCTCGTCATTGAAGAGATAAAGATGATAAAGAAGAAGAAGAAAGGAAGGAAGGAAGGAAGGAAGGAAGGAAGGAAATAAACAAATATAAAAAGAAAGAAAGAAAAATAAGTATTAAATATTCAACGTGTGAGTGATATCCATCTATGAAGATCAAACAACTGTTGATCCTATGGAAAAAAAAAAAAAGAAAAAAAAAAGGAAAAAAGCTATCGTGACAAGTAAATGAAATTGTGTGGAATATTTGACTCCTAAAAAAGCTACCAAAGTGTTAAGAAGATTTTCTTTTTTGTTATTTAATTTTTTGTTTGTTTCTATTTGAATTTCCTTTGGGTTCCTTTTTTTTGGTTTTACGAAAGAAAGACAATCATCTCTTGAGCGATAAATTATCTTTTTTTAATGACCTCTCTCTGTTATACGTTCTTTTTTCTTCGTTATATTTATATTATTAATATTTGTTAAAAAAAAATAGAATTAAAAAAAATGATCCAATAATTTGGACGATAGTCTTTGTCCATTGAGACAACGAGAGTAGAAGAGACTAGTCGATGTAACGTAGTAGTTTTTGGAAAAAGAAAATCGTTTACGTGTTGTTGTAATCACGCATTGTCATAAATTTTATAATTGTGAGGATAGGAAAAAAAAATATATATATATATATATACATATATATATATATAAAATAAAATTGAATTTGTGCGAGAACGTGCGAGGAAATCTAGCAAAGAGATGAAAAACAAAGATAAGAATTAATAATTATAATAATTATTATAATAATAATAATAACAATAATAATAATAATAATAATAAAAAGAAAAACTTTTATTGATATGTAAGACTTTATATCGGTACTTCGTAAATATAGAACACTATATGTCACATTTTCATAAATTTACACAGAGTAAAGTAATTAGTGAACATTTTCTCTTTTAATTGTTTATTGAATATTTGTAAAAAAATATTTTTATCAGTACATTCCTTTTATACAATTGTATTTAATATTTTTATTATCTCCATCCACCATAGATTAAAAATATCTGAATAAAAGTGGACTTGGTGTTCTTTTAAAAACATTTCTGATGTTATGATCTTGAATTACATTAAAAGTAAAAAACAAAAAGTTAAATACAAATTGGTAAAAAATAGATATAGTGTTCTATTTCTCGGAGGTACGGATATATATAAATATATAGGAAATAGGATATATATACAGGGTATTTGTTACCTAATAAGTTGAATAGTATTGTGATAATAAATTCAGGATAAAAAGTGAAGAAAATATGAGCCAATATCATATGTTTGAACGAAGTATTTTACTTTACTTTTGTATCCTGAATTTAAATATTACAATACTTTATCGCTTATTTGGAAAAGAAAAAAAGACCCTGTACAATTAGTTGTTTAACCTTATAATATTGTACATAACTACGTTATTATATTTTATACTTCGCTAATTGTGCACGTAATGGCTTTTTTTTTCTCTCTTTTTTTTTTTTTTTTTTTTTTTTTTTTTTTTTTTTTTTTCTTTAAATGAAAAAAAAATAGGAGAAGGCAATTATCGATCTCATCCTTGTGTTAACGTTGTTCTTCTTTCTGTTTCCTTTTTTTTTTTTTTTTCTCTCTCTTTGTTTTTAATTTTACAATGGTCAAAGAAAATTACTAAACTTATTACTCGTATACGTTGTGTGAAAGAGGAAAGATTCTTTATTCTTTCTTTGTGAAAAAAAAAAAAAGAAAATTATTAGGAAAAAAAATGGAAAAGATTATCGGAAAGAAATATTTGTTCTGGAATTTATATATCACAGGAGACCTGTTGTAAATAATTATTATTGTTGGACTACTATTGTGATGTGTATAAATATATATCTGAATATGAATTGTGTGTTAGTGGAAAACAAAAAAGAAGAAAAAACAATTGCAGAATTTCCAAAAAGACTATTCGGTATTATTTGACGTTTCTTTAATTATAAATATATATATATATATATATATATATATATATATATATATATATATATATATATATATATATATATATATATATATATATATTGTATGGTGGAAAGAAATGGCATGAACAAAAAAAAAAATATCATCAACACAACAAATGTGAACGATCATGATTCATGATCATCAATGATCATAGTTTATACCAATTGTCTTTCCAACGTTTCACATCCCTCTCATTATATCCTTGATCTTTAACAAATTTATAATAAAATTTATTTTTTTTTTTAACAATATTATTAACGTGATTTGTTAAAATGCGATTTTTTATCCAAAGACCGAGGACAGGTAGAATATTCATAAAATTTCGCGTTTCAAATTATAAATTATTATTATTTCATCACAAAAAACGTATGAATAGAAATCATTTTACAAGGGTTAGGCTTATAATTGTATGATTTAAAAAAGAAAAAAAAACAACTTTACTTTTAGTACTACGAACTTTAGTATTAAAAAAAGAACAGATGGTTAATTGTCGAAACAAAAACTTGTTGATTTATTTTTATTATTATTATCATCATCATCATCATCATCATCATCATCATCATCATCATCTTTATCTTTGAAATAATACCGGCGCGTTACAATATTTAACGATAATTGTAAATACATTAGAGGCCAATGTGCGTTCTCTTTATAAATATAAATATATTAGTTTTTTTCTTTTTTTATTATTCTTCTCGATCAAATGCTTGCCATAATAATCGCATATTGAATAAGGATCAAATAGTAGGAATATATTGAGATGAATTATAATAACAAAAAAAAAAATTAATTATTAACAGAGAACCCCATCTCGATTCGTGGAAATTACCAAAGAAAATTTTTGCCTTTTTTTTCTGTTTGCGTTACTCGTTTTACAATTAATCAAAACAGGGGATCATCGAAGGTAGACATGGTGGTAGGGTTGGAAACGGAGATTAGATAAAGTTATTATAGCATACCGCAAAAAAGAAACATAGAAAAATATATTACTACAGTTCTAAACAAAAAAAAAAAGACGTGGCATTACGTGCCCTATCGTTCTACGTGGTTTTTTTGTTTGTTGTTGTTTGCTTTTTTTTTTTTTTTTTTTNTTTTTATCATTTTTTCTTTTTTTCGTTGCTAATTCGTAATGTTTTATACATAATTTTATTTATTCGAACAAGCACGAGTTCCTTGCAAATCCTTAACCCCAGTAATTTATTCATTTTATTATTTACGATACCAATGAAAATAAGAAGAAGAAGAAGAAGAAGCTTTTCGTTTCTTATTATTGAAGATAGAAACAGAAAAAAAAAAAAAATAATATAATTATATAAATGATATCTTTATAAAAAAGAATAGAAAATTATTCGAAATAATATTGAAAATAAAAATAACGCGAGATTAAGGATTCGTTCGGTCGTTGGAACGATCAATGTGACGATATCGTGTTTTTTTTTTTCTTTTTTCTTTTTTTTTCATGTTTTTTTTTTTTTCTTTTTTTTCTTACACTGAAATTATTGAACAAATATAATAATCAATCCGTCCTTTCTTGTGAGTTCTGCATTAATTAATTAATTGTTAATTATTATTTGAACGAAATTATTATAAACTTATATATATATATATATATATATATATATTATCTTACAAACGACGAATTAATATTATCGCACGATTTATAACAATAAAACAAAATAAATGTTAAATGTAATTATTATTATTATTAATCGATAATATTTCAACAAATACGCGTGTGTCTCCTGGTTTTAATTGAATCGCAATATTTTTCTTTTTCCCGTAATTAACTCGATACGCGGTGATTATGCATAATATTGTAAATATATTATGTTATATGTTACCGTTAAAAGTATATCATTTTTTTCCGTTTTTCTTTTTTGTTCCTTTTTTTTTATTTCGTACATCAATCGATGTGTGTGTGTATTGTGTGGTGGTGGTGATGATCTCTTTGAATATTTTCGGTAACATATTTCGATAAGTTCTAATATGGTAACATATTTTTATTATCGAGTTAAACCACCGAATTTTTTGATCGCCAAAAATAATTTCGTTATTACTTTTTTTTTTGTTCTTTTCAAGGACATTGTTTACGTATCTTTTTTAA
>NW_014569885.1:19319-40281 GCF_001313835.1 Polistes canadensis
CAATTAAATGTTGTGTGAGATTGGCGCCTGTTATTATTAATTTATTTCTTTGTTTTTGTTTGTTTCTCCTCTTCATTTTTTCGTACGTATATATATATATATATATATATATATACGTTCGTACATTTCGTACGTAATATATTTAGAGCTAAAGGGGGAAAATTATTTACAAGGGAAAATAGGGAGCAGCGTGTCAAGATAATTGTTTTTTTTTTTTCTTCTATTTTTTTGTTTCTTTTTCTTTCTTCGCTTTCCATAGAAGATGCCATAGGAGGCCAGGCCAAAGAATAATTTCTTTTACTCAATGTAAATGTCCTCTATTGGAAAAGCAGTCTCGATGAATTTCGTATAGAAACGATGAAAGGCCCGTCTGTAAGTAAAAAAAAAAAAAAACAAAAAAAAAAAAACAGAAACACAAAAAAAAATTGTTTATAACAAATTAATCGTATTCGTCTGACCCAGTGTTTCCCAACGCGTGTAAGAATTGAAATATTTCAAAAAGGGGGGTAGGGTAGATTAATTGTTAACACCTAATTGTTAACATTGTAAATCGTTTAGGTTGTTGTTTGATGATTCACAATAATTTGGTTGAGAAACACGGTTGTTAGACACACTGTATAATAATATAGATATATATTAATTGTAAAGAAATATTATTATTATTGTTATTAACTTACCCTACAGCTTCAGCAACTGGTCGTGTAGATTCTTGACCAATGAACACGTGACAAGCAAACCTTTGCAACGTTGGATGTTTCGTGATGAAACCAAGGTAACGATGGTCGCGTGGATGAAACGCGCAAAAGGATACATTTTTTAACGAATAAAAGTAATCGTGACAGGGACCCTGATTTTTCTGTAAAAATGTTATCATTATAAATTACGATTATGTGTTTTTTTTTTTGTTATTTTTGTTTTTGTTTTCTACACGTTTTCTTTTCTAAATCATTTTTCTGCCCGTTTTTTTTTTTTTTTTGAAGTTATACTTCTTTTGGCGCGCGTTTTGGAAAGTGAAGTTAGATGCGACCGAAAAATTAACACCACGAAGTTGTCGAGATATTTACGATGCGCGCGCAAATTGAAATTATTTTTGAGGTTATATTCGTTTTGGTACGCTAAAGAAGTACAATTTCTTACGTGTGTACATAAGTACACACACCAGTTTGTTTTTTTTTGAAGTTATACTTCTTTTGGCGCGTTTTGGAAAGTGAAGTTAGATGCGACTGAAAAATCAACACCACGAAGTTGTCGATATTTACGATGCGCGGGAAAATTGAAATTATTTTTGAGGTTATGTTCGTTTTGGTACGCTAAAGAAGTATAACATTTTTTTTTTATATAAGTATGATTTGTTTACCCGCGGCTTACTTCTATCCACCATACGTAATCCTTGATCGGACACTTCGAGAATGCAACTTTGTGAAATTGGTGATTGATCTGATGAATTACCGATGATCCTACGAACAGCCTGACAAACGACACCTGTACCCTTGTGCGCCAAGGTTTCTACCGAGCCCAAGTATCCTAAAAGATATCTTTCTCTTTTGACCTTAGGTGCCGAAGGATCGAAATCACTGTAATCTATGTCGACTGCGTAAGCCGATGGAAAAATACCTTGTCTCCCTGTTCGTAAGTTGACACCTTTCCAAAATGTACAAATGAAAATTTAAACAGATATTTAGAATAATAAATAAATATTACAGAAAAAGTTGAACAAGGTAAAGAAAAAAAAAAAAGTCAGAACATTATGTTTCGATTTGATTAAACGTTTAGTCCCCTTTATTGGGACTTTTTCAGCAACTATAAAATATAATTACAATATAACCTTTATTTTTACCTTGTCCAACTTCCCTGTGATATTTATTTATTTATTATTTATTCTTTTAGGACACGATAAACACAACTAATTCATATTTATAATGTATCCACACACACACACACACACATATTAGTCGAGGAAAAATAATCTCACCTTCGCACCACAAATCGTCTGCTTCTTTTTGAACATAAACCGGATCACCGATTTCTAAATCAATTTCGTCGTGATGTCTTGGCACAAATTTGTGCA
The DNA here is from genome assembly GCF_001313835.1 of Polistes canadensis. NCBI lineage: Eukaryota > Metazoa > Arthropoda > Insecta > Hymenoptera > Vespidae > Polistes > Polistes canadensis. Next base: position 21,388 of record NW_014569885.1, read on the forward strand.
AACCACGATGAGTGGCTTCTAACAACTCCAATTGCGTGAACGGTACACCTCCACTTCCTTGAAATTAATTGGTTGAAAAAAATTCCCTTTTTTCAAATGAAACAACAATTGATCAACGTTTTGATTATAATGCAAATATTTTACCTGGTGTGCTACCAGGTGAAACCGAATCTGTGTTTTGTAATGTATTGCACGGTATCGGTGATACACTTTTGGGCCCGTTATCTGGCGAATGGGCAGTCGAATGTCCACTATCCGTAGCCATCCTTTCGCTGTCCGGCGAGCTGTCCTCGTGTCGCAAACGAGGATGACATTTTCGTAAAACGAGATGAGGCCTTCCGGAATTAGAATTTGTTGACCCAACGGTGGTAGAGCCTGTTGCAGCATTCAATTCGTCTGCTAACGATGACGAAGTTTGCATTGACACCTGGCCACCACCACCACCAACACCAACACCAACACCACCACCACCACCGGGTATACCTGATAAAATTGTATCATCTCTTAATCGTGTTTAAATTGTTATTTATATTGGATACGTTAATAATTACCGTACATGACTAAATTCATTTTCCAAGTTGTTATTAATTCAAACGAAATAATAATAATAATAATAATAATAATAATAGTAAAATCCCCCCTTGCCGACACGTTTTCTGTTTAGAAACCAACTGGTTTGATGTCGATCTAACACATCTACACATTCGTAGATTTTCTTTCACTGCGGTCAATAATTCTGTGGTCTCGGGAACTCCATAAAAATATATCGATCGTGAAACTCTTAACGAAGGTTAAGAAAGATAACGAAAGAAAATAATATAATATATGAATTTTTCAATCGAGAATTATATTCTTTACCGTTAGTTTTTCCTGTTGTTCCACGTATTATACACGTTGAAATATTATTAATCGTTGAATATATATTTTTAATATATTAACTAATGGCCCATAGCTCACATTTTTTAGCTTTAGGGATTTCCGGTAATCTTCGACGTCTACGTTCTCCGCTAGCACTACCTGGCCGATTCGTTGGAATGTGTTCCGGTGTTGGCCAGGAACTCAAACTCGAACAGGAATCACCAACATCGCTGACCACGCTATCTCTGCCACCATTTCCGGATGACGTTGTTCCACCTCCACCTGGACCAGGGCCGCCTGCTGATCGACCCCTGCTGCTCAGTCCACCGAACAAGCTAATGTCACCCAAGGGTAGTCGTATAGTCAGCTAAGCTACCATTCACCATGCGAATTCTGCCTGTTTATTTTCTTTTTTTTCTTTTTTACGACAACAGCCAATCTTTTTCTTATTATTTTTTCTCAATTGATCATAAACCCAATGGTAAGTTTAATCATATGTTGGATTATTGAAAATAGTGTTGAAATGTTTGTTGATGAATATCAATCGTTGTTTTGTAAAATTTAGATATTAAAATTTGGACAATCTTATTAAAATAAATCGTGCAATATTTTGTTTTAACGAAAACATTTTTAAATTAGATCTCATATACGTGCTCTGTGTGTGTGTGTGTGTGTGTGTGTGTGTTTATCTACGATTATAACTATTTTGAAACGTGTCGAGTGTTTGCATTCTCATTCAAGTTTGATAAATAATTCATAAATCCAATGAAACGTTAATGATACGAAATTTGACAAATTCATAAAATATGAAAGAAAGAAAGAATATAAATCGTCTAATAGAAATATATGGAAGAAATTTTCCAACACTTACGATGTTACCAACCTAAAGTCGCTGTCAGCTACGATTGAACAATGATTATCGAGATCCTCGCTCTCGTCGGCAGAAGTATGTCCACTTTGATTATCGTGAGTGTGTATAACAACGACATCCTCATCTTCGGAATCCCCGGCAACACCTTCGCAAGGTCTTCCAACCTCATCACCATCGCTTCCTTGGGATGACGTAGGCGAGTCATCGAGTATAACATCGTGCACGAGCCTGCATGATGACACGTGAAATATTTTTTTAATTCTTTGTATTCCATAATTGTTTAACATCAAACCATGAACAAATAACTGATCGTCAATTTTTTTTGGTGTTGAGGGGGGTAAGGGAAATTTCTTATTAGTTATTATTATGGTACACGTGAAATATTTTTGTAATACTTTGTATTCCATGATTGTTTAACATCAAATCATGATCAAATGACTTCGTCAATTTTTTGTTGGAGTTGGGGGGGAAATTTCTGACGAGTTATTATTATGCTACACGTGAGAAATATTTTTGTAATACTTTGTATTCCATGATTGTTTAACATCAAATCATGATCAAATGACTTCGTCAATTTTTTCTGGAGTTGGGAGGGAAATTTCTGACGAGTTATTATTATGCTACACGTGAGAAATATTTTTGTAATACTTTGTGTTTCAGAATTGTTTAACATCAAACCATGATCAAATGACTGATCGTCAAATTTTATTGGTGTTGGAGAGGGCAAGGGAAATTTCTTACGAGTTATTATTGTACTATCGGTAAGTCAAAAATTCACAATTGCATAAATGGGATATATTTGTTATCATGCATTTATGAAGATGAATCATTTGATCCTCGTTGTGAGATAGAAATAAGTTTATACAAAGTTCTTTTTAAAGGGGTAGAAATTTCTTACAAATTTTATTGTGCCATTATATTTGGGGTAAATAAAAAATTCACAATTGCATAAATGGGATATATTGTTTATCATGCATTTATGAAGATGGGTCATTTGATCCTGTTGCGAATAAAAAAATAAATATACGTTTAATATTAAATATTATTTTTCAAATCATATATTATATAAATTCTTATTGTTTATCCAACGCGACACATATTATCGAAAATCAAACGCGATTCTTTCGAAATAATAATTTTAAATAAAAAAACTAGTTAGATGTTTTAAACATCCTATCTACTTACGACCTAGTTTTTCACTGTCTACACTTATCTGCATCAAAAATGTTCGAATAAAATGACGCAAGTCTCTCTGATACTAAAAGATACGATCAAAAAATTGAAATAAATTTTTTTTTATATCCAATTGACTTAGGGGAGGAATGAGGGGGAAGAAAAGCAACCACCTATCCTTCTGTCAATTAATAAAATTACCTCAATACGTATTTGTTACAAATATTGCTTTTAATGTGGAACTTAAACGATATAAGTATAGAAATACTTTCATACACATATATATATATATATATATACGTGTATGTGTGTTACAAATACATGAAAAGCTAAAGAAACCAGCGTTCTTTGCACCCTGTAAGAAGCTTTCGTTCGATGAATATTTTCTACACATACGATTTATGTTCAAATTATATAATACATGTTTTAAAAATAATTCGATAGAATTTTATTATAGAAAAATTTTTCTTTTCTTTTTCCTTATATTAGTTAAAAAAGAGAAAATTGATTAAAAATAATAATATCAAAGTATATTCGTTTTATAATAAGAAACTAGAGCATAATGTTGCAATGACGTACACATATATAGATACAGTGGGGCTCATATTACATGAAGGATAGATAAGGAAGGGTGCATAGAAAAGTTTTCAGGTGTGCAAGGTTTACTGTACTTAGAAATATTATAATAGTAATAATCAATCAACGTTTTGACATCATTGCAAAAGTAATATCAAATGTTATATCGAATGAAATAGATATTTATCAAAAAGTTAATGCAGTATTATATGGGGGTAACATTTCTTACCAACACCACCCTTCCCCTCCCCTCCCCTTCCCCCCTAAGATCAATATCGCGGTAACGAAGAAAGGATTCAAAACGTTCTACAACTTATCAAGTAAAAAATTCATATATTCTCAAAGATATATAAAAAAATAAAGAAATCCTCGTGTGTTATAATAAAAAAATAATTAATATAATATTAGAAGGGTGGTGAATCAAAAGTTCGTGCGTTTTTTTCCAAAGTAAATTTGACAAAATAACAAATACGTTATGCAATTTGTAATACACAATAAATGTATTAAATTTGTATTAATCTTAATAATTGAATTCGATATCAAGAATATAACGATGAATAATTCTATCCAACTTGATTTAGAATATCAAATGGTATTTTAACAACGATATATTTCTTGATATATATATATAAAAAAAAGAAAGAAAGGGACCAATCTGCCAATCATTATGTCCTTTCTTCTTCGTATTAAAACAAATAAATAAATAAATAAATAATAATTTAATCAATAACCAAAAAGATATAAAGATGAATAATTCCAACTTGATTTATAATATCAAATACATACATACACATATATATATATATAAAAACGATATAATTAATACTCACGTGTAATTGGAAAGGGGTGCCTTTAAATGTTGGGGTAGTCTCTCAAAATAATGCCGAAATTCTTCGAACTCGGAGTCGGCCATTATACTTCCCCGTTGAAGAAGAAGAAGAAGAACCCGATGATGATGAGATTGATGATGATAATGAGGAGGAGGAGGAGGAGGAGGAGGAGGAGGAGGAGGACGACGACGATGACACACTCGAAACGAGGTGGTGGTTTTCCTTAGGAAAGCAATGACGAGTTACTGGTGATTGTCAGATGTCGCTGAAAATTACCACGGCGAATTTTAGTCGCCACCGTCGTCGTCGTCGTTTTCGTTTTTGTCTTCTTCTTTGTCTTCCTCCTCGTTGATCCTCCTCGTCGTCGTTGTCCTCGTCGTTGTCCTCGTCGTCGTCCTCGTCGTCGTTTTCCACCTTTTCCTAATTTTTCCTAACCCACGTCTCTTGTGCAATGCCAGTGACAGCAACAGTGTGGCACTGCTATCGTTTTCTCTCTCTCTCTCTCTCTCTCTCTTTTTATTTCTCTTACTATCTTTCTATCATCCTCCCCCTTCCATCATCCCCCTTTTCTAACTCTGCTAGCGACCTCAACCGAAAAGACACCCCCTATTGATTCCTGCGTGCCAACAACACGCGCATCAGGTTTCGATTTCTCTACCTCCCCCCCCTCTCCTTGGAATTCTCCCACCTACTACCACCCATTTCTTACCCCTTACCACCCCCCAGGTAGAACCCTAGTTTCTACTTTCCTCATCCTCATCCTCATCCTATTTTCATTGATGTTCGATGTTTTTACTGTTACTCGAATATGTATATAAATATTTCGTACTTTTTTTATGGGTACAAGTATTTTTTGGTTTTTTTTTTTTATCCTAAACGAAATAATTCCAACCCCATTCTCACCCTCGTTATCATCTGTTTAAATGTTGTTAGATTAATGTAAATGATAGTTTTATATTTATTATGATTAACACTTGATTTAGTGACTGAACCAATTTGACTGATTTTAAATTTTTGTTATATGTATGTATGTAAAATTTATATTTTATTTGTTAATAATAATTTTGCGTTATATCCGAAGACACAAGAAAAGGAAGTCACGAAATTTTGGTTTGTTTATCAATTTTTTATTTTTGAAAAACAATCATGCACAAGTTATTTTTCGAAATATTTTCTATGAAGTTGGGTGTATTTTTTTCAAAACAATTGTTGAATTCTTTGAATAATATAAAACTAGGGATATATTTGTTTATTCGATATATTTGTAAATTCGTATTATTCGTATTTTTTTTTGTACAATAAATGAAAATTGTGCACGTATGTTGCATTGCCAAATCTTAAAAAAAAACAAATTAAATTCTTTTTGCAATTTGTTGTAATCGATGAAAAATTGATTTTGAAGTATTCAATACTTCCTTGTTAGAATTTGATTGCAATTCGATGCAACAGGCGACGTAACAGGTATATATATATAAACAGAAAAAATATTGTCCTCGAAGGGGTGGCTTTTAAATCCCTTTTTAGAACTTTGAAGGACTCGTACTAAGGATCATTTGTTAAATTTCGATACAGTTCACGACAAAAGAAGAAGAAGAAGAAAAAGAACACGCAAGAATATTGTAATAAATTATATTAACACTATTTATTTTTATTATCTCTCTTCTTTTGTTTATTATTCTGTAATATTATTGTTCACTTATTATGTTAATATTCTATGTCATAACAGAAACTACAATTTTAGGAGTTTCAAGAAACACAGTTCGAAGAAACTAAAACAAATGATTGTAGGTTGCGACAGATAAAACTGTAAAACTGTAAAAGTATTAGTTTCCAATGATCATTTAACGAGAAAATCTTTTCATTATCAAACTGTATATTATGTTAAACTTGTAATATTAATTATTATATTGTTTTGTATAGATGGCCCTTTTTTATTTTTTTTTTTTTAAATATGAAATTAAACATATACGAAAGTTATAAATTAATTTAATAAATCATTTAAAAATAATATATATCCGGTTATAAATATATTTTCGAAATGTTAGGTAGAACTCTAAAGTTGACAATTTATAATTATCTAAACAAATAATGACAAATTATCTTTAAGAACAACAGGGTGATCGTAAAAACGTTAATGAGTTCTTTAGAAAGATATTAAATTTTCGAAATAATTTTCAATGACAATTCGTAATTTAAAATCATGAGAATGTTTTTACAACTTTTGAAATATATACCTATTGTAAAGCGCGGTGTTTTACTTTTTTCAATAAAATATCCTAAATTATTAACAAAAACGCGTATCTTTCATGATGCGAAAAAACAAAGTAGCATATAATTATGATACTGGAGTAATTATACAAAAAAAAAATATATATATATATATAACAAAATTAGAGTCAACTTAATTCCTAATGATTTATATTTTATAAATAATTTATTTTCTTTTTTTTTTTTCAAAATAATTTACTTTATAAATTTTTGTTAAATAAACTATATCGTAAGATAAATTTGTTTACACGCGCAGTCATAATTATCCAACATATATTATAAATAATAACTGATCGAAGACTGAACATATCATGACTATATAAAAAAACCGGTTTCGATTGTAAATTAAAAATCTACACTCAATGCTATTGATTTTCCTCATTTCACTCTATCGTAATTATAATAATACAAGGTGTTCTAAAATGAGTTGTTACAAGTCGAACAAAATAAATAATCAATATTGATGGATATTAATCATTATTGTAAATAATATGGAATTGCAAAGGAAAACTAAAACAATTTTGGTAAAAAAATAATGTTTACGACGCCATCATATATTTTTATCATTCTATTCAAATTGTATTATTTATTATTCATGCTAGTAAAACATTGACTATTATCTGTATTTATTTTATAAAAATATTTTTAAAAAGACCCGAAGTCGTGTTAATATAATTATATAATATATAATAAATAATTATAATATATATTCCCTTCCCCGCACACCCCCGCCATATAATGTAAATTCTTATAAACTTGTGAAAAATATTGCAACAATTGTTTTTACATATTCGCAATTGTTCTCTCTTGAAACGTACTATATCATTATCCGTATTTAAAAATAAAAATAAAAAATTGCTTTAATCAATTTTTTGTCTGCTAATTGTTTGGTTTTTATTGTTGTTATTGTCACCGCTTTACCAAGAAAACTATGCGGAAAAGAAGATTAGTTTTTTTTTTGGTCAATTTATATATCTAACAGATATTTTCTTTGCATGAATTAATTGTAAATTATGACCAGGGAAAATATATACGAACAAAAAAAATCATATATAAACGAGGAAAATTTGAATAGAATTTATATTCGTGTTACGTGTACGACGTTAATCGCGTTATAAAATAATTTACAGTATACGCGCGTACAAACGTTATGTTTAGTTTATTATTTCTTATTGTTTATTAAAAAAGTGTTAACAATAATAATAATAATAAAAAAAAAGTCCAATATTTGGTAAAAAAATTTTCACTTAAAATCCGCCATCTTGTATTACGCTGCAACACTAATTTGTAAGAATATTTGATTATATTATTATTAATCTATTAATGATATTATTCGATTCGTTTTAGAAATATTAAATGTTTTTTTTTTAAATTTATAAATTCATCACATAAAGGGGGGGTAGGGTGGAGAGGGTGAACAGATAGAACTTTTTGATAAATAAAATGAGAACAAAGATGTCTACGATGCGGGTAGTAAGTGATTGAAAGTCACTGATTTAAGGGAACAATGAAACCAACGCAAATGGGGTGAGGGGGGGAGGACTCGATTGTTATCACCATAGTAAAAGATATTGCATTATTTTATCGATTCTTTTCATTGTTTACATTTTTTATTATAAATATATATATATATATATATATATATGTAATATTACGAAAGATTGTAACAATATTATATGTGTGCACGCGTTTAATTCAAAAATTCAAAAAAATCATTCGTATAATTCTAATAAAATAAAACAATAAAGATAGACAAATTATCGATTGAAATATATTTTTATTTAATTTAATTATCATTCACAAGGATGTTGTCCGAGATAAGAAAAAACAAATATTTATCTGAAATTTTTTGGACTACCCTCTTAAATTACGTTTATTAAATTTTTGTATTGTAATTACAACAATTACACGAAATAAAATTTACTTTAAATGATTTAATATCATCTTTAACAAAATATTATCTAGAATTAAATAAATACGAGGGAATATTATTTTGATAATTTAATTTGAATAATGAAATAACAAAATGAATTGCATCAAGTTTCCTCCTTTTATTGATTCATTCTTTAACGTAGTAAATAAAATTTATTTACCATTGTAACTATATATATATATATATATATACCTGATATTGTAGTGAATTATACACGGTAGAAAAACGTTCGGTATAATTTGGAAAAGGATAAAACTCTCGAAGGTGGGTTACTGATAGCGGTAAGTAATGACCATCGGTAATGTGTTGTATCTAATTTGCTAAGAACCAAAGAAGAAGGAAACTCTTACACCTCGGGCATTCGGGTTTTCATTAAACGAGGGTGTCTTTGTTCGAAATAAAAAGAAAAATGGGGGAAAGAAAATCGTTCGCGAGAAAGAAACCAAAAAAAAAATCAAAGGACAAACCTTTTTCTTCTCTTCCTTCATTTTAACGCGAAATTAAATTTACGTTTTTTTATTTATATATATTTTCTTTCTCTCTTTTGGTTTTATTAAAAATAATGTAAATTCAAATAAAAAAAATCATTGACGAGGAATTATTTTTAAAATGAAGAAAAAAAATGTATTTCGATGAATCTAAACGAAACAGCGGTTAGGGTGGGGGGGGGGGATGGGGAGAAGGAAAAAATTGGAATAGTTGTAAAATTCTCACGATTCGTTCTAACCATCTACCCCTACCCCCCATTTTTTTTTCTTCGTATTTATTTATCATTCTCAAATCACCTCCACACACCCACATTTAGTCTCCAATGACGTAATAGAAAAGAAGAACCAACGATCGAAACGATAACATTCATGGCGGTTAAAGGGGGGCTCGCGGAGGGAACAAGTTAGCAAAGGGAGGGGGGAAGGGTTAAAAGAAAAGTCACGTTGCAACCCCCATGAAACATCTTATCCCGCCAATGAAAATGGTTCGAGCCACTGACAGCCATCCGTAAACGGACCAATCGCGAAAGGAGAACTAGTTCTTTGACTAGTACGAAAGACAGTGTGTGTGTGTGTGTGTGTGTGAGTTAAAGAGGGGGAAAGAGAACTTAAGATCAGAAAACAATGGTACCGTAACATTACAGCTTCCGATCTCTCAGGAATCGGTTATATACAGTTAACAGAATAATTTTTCTTCTTTCGCGAATAAAAGGTAATTTGTATTTTATATTTTTGTTTTGTTTTGTGTTCGTTCGTTCGTTCGTTCGTTCGTTGATTCGTTCGTTCGTTCGTTTTCGCGATCTTCGAAAAAGGGAATAAGAAAAAAAAATTAAAAAAAAAAGGATCGATCCGAATAATAATTAAATTTAATTGTATAGAATAAATTGAGACGGTGGGGGGGGTAGTAGTAGTTCAATCGAAGTTATTTATTCGTCATGAGTGGATCGGGAAAGGGATTGCTTGGAATGTGGTTGTATAGGAAATCCGAAGGATGGCAAATCAAGGAAGGCAGTCCTATACATAAAAATCATGAGGTTAGTGTGTTAATTCATCATTTTCATTAATATTAAAAGAAATTGTTTTTGTCTCTACTGTAAATTGATTTATATATATATATATGTGTGTGTTATCGTGAATAAAAATTGAAATTGTAGAATGTTAAGATTCACATGATCGTTTGGTGTATGTCTAAAATATTAAATGCATAATAATATATTCAAATATTCAGTCTTTCATTAATAAATGTTTTTGATTTGTATTGACATTCTCCAATTTCTATTTTTTACGGTAAAATATATATGTATATATATATACACGGATAAAAGAAATATGTCCTTTCGTTCATTCAGATCCCCACGCTCGAGACGGAAAATAATAGCGAAAATAAAAATTCAGTAATATTCTCGTTGAAAAATCAAGTCGGCGGATTGGCTAGGGCGCTTCAAGTATTTCAAGTAAGATATCAAAATCAATAATCTATTCTGAAAGAAATGAAGTAAGTAAGTAAGTAAGTAAATAAGTAGTAGACTCTTTTTTTGTTCTTTAAAAAAAAAGCGATTAAAATAAAATCCCTATTGAATTGAAAACTTTGAATTATATTTTACTATAGGATTTAGGTGTAAACGTTGTTCACATTGAATCGAGAAAATCACTTCGCCGTGGTTCCGAATACGAAATTCTCGTTGACGTTGAATGCGATTCCAAAAGGATGGAACAATTGATGAGCATGTTGAATCGGGAAGTTGCAGCTATTAATTTAGCGCAATACGAAAAAACGGGAAATATTCCTGAACAAACACCGTGTTTGTCTACAGCTACGAGTTTTGGTAAATTAAATTTGTTTGTTTGTTTTTTATTTATTGATCAACACGATTTTTATCACACCTTCTTATATCGTATTATTTTTTATTGTAATACGACTTGTTATCATTTTTATATTTTTTTTTTCTTGTTTATACAAAAAGATTACAGCGAAACTGACATGCACTGGTTCCCGCGAAAAATATCTGATCTCGATCAAGCACAAAAAGTATTGATGTATGGATCTGATTTAGACGCCGATCATCCTGTACGTTAACAATTCCTTAAACTTACGTGTTATTTGACAAAAGAAAAAAAAAAAAAAGAACTTGATTATTTGTTCATCTAATTTTTTTCCTTTTCTTTCCTATTTTAGGGTTTTAAAGATCCGGTATATCGTAAACGCAGACAAGAATTCGCTGACATCGCGAATAATTATAAATAGTAAGTTTAAATTTAAAAAAAAAAAAAAAATAGATACTTATATATATATATATAACATTAACGTACATATATTTAATCGATGTTTTTCGGTCTTTTTCTTTTTCTTCTTGATTTATATCTTTTATATTCATTACATGTACAAAATATTACAAATTTGCAGTGGTCAACCGATTCCAAGAATTCAATACACTCCAGAAGAAATCAGAACGTGGTAAGTAAATTTTAAAAATAACGAATAGGAAGGTCGTAAGATAAATAAATTGAAGAAAAAAAGAAAAAAGAAAAAGAAATCGCATGATTTTTATCTCTCGTTAAGGAAAAGTTAGAAAACGTGATTTTTCTTACACGAAGCCAATCGTAGAATAGAAAAGTAATGTAAACTTCTTCTCTTCTTCTTATTCTTCTTCTTCTTTTTTATTCTTCGTTGCTTTTAGTATATAGTGCGTTTGATTTTTCTCAAGGAAGTGTTTCTCTTCCCCTTTTAACACGAACGAGCAAACACCCACGCATATTCTTGTCCCACCCCCTTCCCTCCTCCAACCCTCATCCTTAATCTTACTTTATCTTTCCTCCTACCCCCCCCCCCTCCAACCCCATCACCACCACCACCATTCCCATCACTGTATTCTATTGCTGCTTCGTTTTCTCCCCCATTCTTTGATAACAGCCAAGCTCCGTTTCGTCGTATTGAATGCACCCTTAATTGCCCTGATTTCATTTACTCCGATATACGATATAGTGTTTCGATAAACTCGATGATGCTACTACACACACCTACTCTTTTAGAAAAGTATCTCTCTCTTTTTCTTATTCTCTTTCTATACAACTTGAGTTTCTATTATCTAATTGAATTATTATTATTATCTTTCAGGGGTACAGTTTTCCGTGAATTGCATCAACTTTATCAAAAACACGCGTGCATGGAATATTTAGAAAATTGGCCTAAACTTGAAAAATATTGTGGCTATAGGTAAACGTTTTCTTATTAATTAGATTCTTTTTTTTTTTCTTTAGATATATTGTACAATATATTTTTGATTTGATTTTATATTTTCTTTTCTATACAGGGAAGATAACATACCCCAATTGGAGGACGTGAATATTTTCTTAAAACGTGAGTCTTACTATTAATTAATTATTTTAATTCATTTGTGTGATTAATATCTGTTAACATTTTTATATATCATTTATTTTATCAAATAAGGGGATGGTGTGATGGTGACTATTGCTTACAGATTAAAAACTATCCTGCATATTTATTTATTTTCATTACGATTTAAATTCCAAACACTGTACCCACTTAAAAAAATTATTCGACCTTGAGGATAATGTTGTTGATCAGTTGTTGACCAATTAAAAAAAATTCCCTTCGTTTTAAAAGAAAAGGAGGAACAAACTTTTAGATTGAAATCAGGATACTTTTGAATCATGCTCTTGTTAAATATTACGATGATACAAATATGCGATCAAGAAAAAAAATTATCAATAATTTTCTTTATGAAACGATATTGTTACACGAGATTGCATCAGTGCATCTGTATTAAATAAATGCAAATAATTTCAAAAATAATTTTCATAACTTCTGTTAATTTTTATTTCTAGAATATATTTTTGTTCTAACTTTATTTACAATTATTTGTTGTAACTATTTACTAATGATACAATAACGACACGATAATGATACGTTACTACACGATAAAAAACGTGTTGTCTATGCGAATACGATAAACACACTCGACCTTCTATATCCACTAATGGAAAATACTTGGTTACTCGTTTAACGTATTATATACAAAATTCATTTATTATTCTCTAACAAATCTTGCGTAACATTTGTTTTTTTGTTGTTGTTCTTCTTCTTTTCCTTCTTTTTTTTTTTTAAATGTATAACTCTTCTCGCTTTGATCGTTTTAATTTTTTATATATGCATATTTATTATAACATTTATATAAATTTCAAATATTAACAATTTTTGAAACAATACATGCGACACTAATCATCATTTATTATATATATATCAACTATCAGATAATTTATTATTACCTGTTATTGTTTATTAAAAAGAAAATAAGTATTTATCAATTGTCGTTAACAGGAACAACTGGATTCCAACTTCGACCAGTTGCAGGATATCTTTCACCGAGAGATTTTCTTGCAGGATTGGCTTTTCGAGTTTTTCATTGCACTCAATATATCCGTCATTCTTCGGATCCTTTTTACACTCCCGAACCGTACGTTGAAATTCCTTTCTTTTTTTTATATACATATAAATCTTGAATTAACATTTTATCATATATACATATATTCAAATATATGATAATATTTGAACGTTGATGTATAATTAAACACCACAACTCTCTTCAATGTAATAATAATCCTTTAACAAAAAACGTAACTTTTTTTCGTTGAGAATATTAAATGATTTTACAAAAAAGAAAAATAAATAAATAATTAGATTTTTAATTAGTTTCTTTCCTCTCTCTTTCTCTCTTTCTATTTTTCTTATTTTTCTTCTTACTAGTATAGTCATCGTGGTGTGATTTTTATTGATAATAAACTGACATATATATATTGAATTTTGTTATATAAGATTATAAAAATAATTAAATGATTTTGTTCACAGAGATTGCTGTCACGAATTGTTAGGACATATGCCACTTTTGGCAAACAAAAGTTTCGCACAATTTTCTCAAGAACTTGGTTTAGCATCCTTGGGTGCGTCGGATAACGACATCGATAAGCTTGCAACGGTAAGTTAATAAAGAAACAAAAAAAAAAAGAACTGAAATAATAAGAAATATATAATATTTTACGAAGAACAATTTTTGTTGACATACTTTTCATGAGGTATATATATATATGTTTATTTAGCTCTACTTTTTCACTGTCGAATTTGGTCTTTGCAAACAAGACGGTGCATATAGAGTTTACGGAGCAGGATTATTATCTTCGGTGGCTGAATTAAGACACGCAGTATCTGCACCAGAAAAAACTTTTAGATTTGAGCCTGAAGTTACTTGTAAACAAGAATGCATTATAACAGCTTTTCAAAATGCGTATTACTATACTAACAGTATAGAAGAGGCAAAAGAAAAAATGCGGTAAGGATAAAGAATTATATATATATAGTTTGTTAATTGTTTTCATTTCATCAATTTTTGTGATATCACCATAATGGTATTCGCATTCTCTTATTGGAAAATAACATATTCCAATTTATAAAACAATCAAATAAATTATTTGTTCTAATGTTCTTTCATTCGCAGAGCATTCGCAAACGAAATTCAACGTCCGTTTGGTTTGCGTTATAATCCTTACACGCAATCCGTAGAAGTTCTTACCGATGCACAAAAAATAACTGCAGTTGTGAGCGAGCTACGTGGGGATTTGTGTATCGTTTCAAATGCATTGAGAAAAATTCACGAACAGGACGAGACCGTAGACGTCGAAAGAATAACGAATCTTTTAACTCAAGGAATAGATATTATTCGTGATACTTCGTCATCCGATAGCGACGACACTGATAAGAGCCCTAACGCTGATGAACGTCAAACCAATTCTCCGAAATAAAATAAAACCTCGATAGAATATTATTGCAATATAATCGAATTACGATGGGCTAGGTGTTCCATGTCTTGTTGTATAGTTTATTAGTTGTTGTCGTTGTCGTCGTTGTTATTGTTGTTGTTGTTGTTGTTATTTTGTCTGTAAAGTTTATTACCCTTTTTCGTCTTTAAAAACGCATGTGAAATGTAGAATATTATTCTTTCTGCTTTTGGAAAAATCTCTTTCATTGATTCCAATTAAATAAAACAGGTTATAGAATATAAAACGATCAATCGATAAGAAAAAGTTCCTTTCCTCTTTGTTCCTAATAGAAAAGAAGAGAAAATTTTGTTTTTTAAATTTGTATTTTTACAAATTTAAATATTTGAAATATATCGAATTTGAAATATATCGAATTTAGCGCCACGCGTTTCGACCAATCAGTATCGATTACGATTGCGCAAACGTCAAAATTTCCCTCCATCTGACATCGACAGTATGGCTGCACATAATTGACATATCATAGAGGTTAATTTGAGAAAAAGAAATTATTGAATTTGAAGGATAAGCGAAAATTGAGTATAATACCACTTGGTTATAATCGAGTGATCGAATATTTCGGAATGTTTGAGATTATATGTGTAAGAATATAATAAAGAAATTATTTGATTTAGGTCAAGGATTATGAAGTAACCTCTTGATCGTTAACCATACACAAATGTCATTATTTTTGAGAAATTATATTTTACTTTTTTACGGTATAAATGTTAAACTTATTTGATTGGTCTAGTGAAATATAATTAAATATGTTACCCTCTTAGAAAGGTACATTTAATATTTCAAAATCATATGTTTAAAACGATAAAATGGCGCAAATACAAACTCCGAGCGCCGATGGCCTTCCAAAACATTTTGTTGGTGCAATGCGTACACTCTTTGATATAATGGATGATCAGAACACTGGTTTCGTCAAATTTTCCGACATAGAAGGTCGATGGCAGGACGATGGTACTCAGGGTCTTCCTAAAGGTGTTTTGGATAGTCTGAAAAAAGTCACACCACCCAATGGTCTATTATCCTTTGAAAGATTTTGCGCGGGCTTGAAAATTTGTTTGTTACAAATTCAAACGGAAGGTGATTTCAAAAAACATGACGGACAACCAAACAGACCGCCATCTGCTCCGATTCTAATAACGGATAATCAAAATAAAGGACACTGGACGTCTCCTAATACTGCCACCATAAGACCAAATAATGCTATATCTCAGCAACGTACTTTAAGTATGCCACAATTATTAGCCAATCGTAAAGATATAAATACACAATTGGAACTAATTGATGGAAGAAACGGTGTAGAAACTAAGCACAGTAAAGCGTATGGTCCTCCAAAACCTCCACGAACAGGTGCTGCATTAGAAGGTAGAGCACTTAGTGCTGATAGAAATATTGATAAGTCAGAAATTCGAACGGTGCTGCAGAATTGGCAAATGGGTTTAATGATGAACGATGATAAATGTTTGGATAAACGCCAATTGCCAATGTCAAATTATCGAGCCGATGCTAGGACTACATTTCTAAGACCAACCCGCGTTTTAGGAGATGGTAAAGCGGTAGATCTACAAAATAACCAGTTAGGTTTACAACCCAAAAAACCATTAAATCGACGTAGAGAACCAAGACGACATACGTTGCAGAATGGTATTGACTACAATATGGTAAAGATATTCTCCTATAGGATTCCCAACTAAAGATGGGTGGTTGGTTTTGGTTATGCATAATATTTAATATAATTTCTATACAGATTGTTCTATCTGCGCATTCGTCATTAAAAACATCTGCTTGCTGTAGTTAAGAAACCTGTTCTCTTTATATTCAAATTAAAACATCCATAATTGATAATGTATGTGTTATTTTAGATGAAAAGAATGAAACAAATCGAACAAGAAAAGGATGTTCTTTTGCAAGGTTTAGCTGCTGTTGACAAAGCTAGAGAATGGTATTTAAAACAAATTTCAGCAACTCAAGAGAAAATTAAACACTTGGGACGTATGGGCTCGCATGTGGTATAGTTAATCATTACTGTGACATTTTAAAACACATTGAAATATTATTCTACGCAATAATATGTTTATTTGTAGGAACAGTGGACAGAAGCGCAACAGGAACGTTTAGAGTTACAACGTGCAAGAGTTTTAGAAGTTAACAGGCACCTTGCTGCTTTAATAAGTAGCTGGGAACGTGGTGGATTACCACTGCATATGAATTTAGCTTTCTTAACTACGCCAACATCGGCACAACTACAACAAGATGTATTATCAAGACTTAAACAACAAAATCATAGATTAACGGAGGTAAATTATAAATTCATAGATCACATTTTGTCTAGATATAAAAAAAAAAATAAAATTAAAATTATTTTCTTTTTCTCTTTTTATATTAAAATAGGAAGTTAATAAAAAGAGCCAGAGAATAGCACTGCTTGAACAAGAAAAGGATAATTTAGTACGAGAATTGTATAATAGGCAAGCAGGTATGGTTCAATCTCGTAGAGCAACTATGATCCACGAACAACACGACCAAACATTCATGTAAGGTACTAGACATTCATTTTATAACATATCATAAATAATATAATTAATAATCCGTAATTATTGCTTTTCAGAATATAATTATCCTAATCGATTCTCAAGGGAAATGATATATATATATATATATACTTAAATAAATTAATAATAAGTTTAAAACTAAATTATAGATCTTGAATGCAGTATCAGTGCACTTTATACCGAATTCATCTTGCACGATCGATGTGTAAAGAAAAAAAAAAAAGAAACGTTAAAACAATAGCAGTACTAATGTATAGCTTAATTATGAATCTACAGAGATCCAAGGTATATTTTTTTTTTTTTAACTTTTAATAAATCCGTCCACAACGTGTGCATGCGTGCGTGTGTGTGTGTGCGTGTACGTGCGTGTGAACATTGTTTCGTTCTAGTTTAATCCAATATATCAATGATCTGTTAATGTCAAAATAGTAAAGATTTACAAGGACTAGATATATAAGTACGAAGTACACTGAGAACGCGTAATAATCGTTAGTGTCAAGTGTTATCATCTAATTCCTAAAAGAATATAACCCCTGATCAAACGACAAGAAAAATTGACTCAAAACTCAGCTCATTTAACATACAAAGATTGAAGGTCAGCTTCCGTATAGATAAAAGAATAATTTTTCATTCTAACGACCTTTTATCTATCCAATCATAGATAATTCATAATCAGTTCTACATGCAAAAAGTATTTTCTTCATTAGGGAAATACTATGTCGAGCAAATGTTTCGAGAAACGGTCTTGAAGTATTTATAGAAATTTCAATGAATTTGTAAATCCATAAGAATTCCACTTTTATTTTTCACAGGGAGAGAGAGACAAAGATTTCGAGTATATACACGCGTATATACTAAAATATGATTATATGAATTGCTTTTTTTATTTTAGCATACTGAAACCATTCCTAACGTTATGTTCGTATATTTTTAAACATCCTGTATATAATATAAGGGTGTTCCAAAAGATATTTCTTCTTGTGACATGAACATATTAAATTTAGTAAAACTTTAGATAGCATTATAGGGGTATAGTAGTATACCTCCACAAATGGTGTCTTTCCAGAGATGAATAAAATATTTCTTTCCTATAACACGGAGAAAAGTTAGGATGAACAGTATCATTATTTTAAATGGATATATGCTCATATTTTTCATTATATAATAATACATAGAAGATATTAAAAATTACAAAAAAAAAAATAGAAGAAAAGAAAAAAATTATAAGATTATAATTGTAAGATAAAGATAATAATTGGAAAAAAAAGATTAGATATAAACAGTATCGTATGAGTGAAACCAATCATCGTATAATAGTCGTCGATAATAAAATTATAATAGTATTCTACTATTTAATCATTTTGTAAATAATTAATTTTAATAATATATGCACATTTTCCTGCCTAGAATCTTACCACATATTATACGTCCGGTTAATTATGTGGACAGTAGATTAAATAAAAAAAAAAAAAGAAAGAAAAAAATTAGAAACATTCAAAAA
>NW_014569885.1:41143-102153 GCF_001313835.1 Polistes canadensis
AAATAACTGATCCTTAATAATTAAATAAAATTAAAATATTAATTGTAACAGTATATATATATATATATATTAACTGAAAACCATATCGAAGAATTAAAATACAAAATTATAAAAACTAGTCATTTGATCGGTCTCTTGGTACCGTTTAATATTAATTAAAATAATTTATATATTTCGTTCAAAAATTAATCGTTAAATAAAAAATATGAATTTTAGTGAATGCACTCGAAGAAGGGATTGCACATCGAGAAGTCGATGATTGATTAGAAAACGTTCGAATCATGAATGAAAGGAAAGGGGTCGTTAAACTTGAGATCGTTGTTTTCTTTCGTTTCCTCGAAGATATAGTGCGAGATTAATAGCTATTTATACGCGGAGAAGATAGAGGCACGTTTCGAAAGACTATAATATCAACTACTACTTGCATAGATATATATATATATATATATAATATTTCTCGCGAGTTTAATCTACGAAATAAACTATGATAATCATCATCATCATCATCATGATCATACATTGAGGTCTCGGTTTACTTTGAATATAATCTTTCGATAACTATTTCTCTCCGATAAGTATTATACTTATTCTTGATTCGTTTTTATACTAGTCACGAAGAAAAATATTATAAGAATAAAACTTAAGCTTCGTTTTCTTTTCTTTTTTTTTTAGCTTAATCAATGATTTTAGAAATATATAATTTTGTTGTTGTTTGAGTCGACTAATTAAGTTTTTCTTTTTTTCTAATTTTACGATAAAAAAATAAGAGGAGAAGAATAAAAGGGAATAATTTTATCCACGCGTGTATATCTTTTATCTGCGAAAGGCCATTATCAATTTAGACAAGTGGGAAGTGCAGTAGCCTGTATCCGGTAGCACAAACAACAATCTACTATATATATGTATATATCTAATTTATAATAAAAATGAAACGAAGAAAAAAAATAAAAAAGAAAGCAAAAATCTAGACCAAGACAATATACACGTAATAAATGCATTACATGGTAATGCTATCACTTATTGTTAATTCTGTTGTTTCATGTAACAGGTTCATTATCAGAAGCATGTGAACTGGATCAGATGAGATACGGATGTCGGATTTATAATGCCCAATGTAGCTGCGGTTATGGTTGTAAGGCTGAATATAGATACGATAGTAACGAAGACTGTAAATTAGCATTGAGAGGTAACGATTGTTCATTTCATTTAATTGTTAACTTTTAATCGCTCGTTTTTAATCAAATATGTATTAAAAATAAAAGTTGATATTTTAAATGAGAAGTAAAATTAGGCCAAGTTGTGCAAAAAAGGGATTTACACAAACTTTTCAATATTAATTAAACACAATCCCATTATAATTTTATCTACAATTATTAAAATTACCAAAGAATTAATACCTCATCAAAAAGAAAGTTTATATAATATTAATTATATTATTAACTCTGTTGAAAATAAATTTCAAATTGATATAGAAATAATATGTAAAGTAAATTATTCAATGTAGAAATAAAAGAATAACTTTTTTTTTCTTTTTTTTATTATTATTATTATTATTATTATTATTATTATTATTATTATTAACAAAAATGTTCGAATCATCTAACCATTGCCAATTGTTTTTCTTGCATAATTTGGCCTAATTCTATCGATCTTAGAGATCTCTTTTATGATATAACGATGAAATAAATTCAGAGATATTTCTAATAATCTCAGTACAAAATAATATTAAACAAAATAAAAAAAATGTTCATTTGGTCCGCATTAAATGTTAAACATAAAATCAATTTTCTAAATTGTTTTTCTCATATTCCTTATAGGCAGACTCAACGATACATGCTACAGATCTAATCCCTGTTTGCACGGTGGCTCTTGTTCGCAAATTTCAGCCGATCCAGGATTCAAATGTCGATGCGAGGGTACAGGATATTTCGGTACACGCTGTGAAAAACGTTAGTATCATTTTAAAATCAAAAAAGAAAAGAAAAGAAAAATTAATCAATAGAAAAATACGATAATATCTAATCGAGTTTTTTACAGCTTGTCCTGCACCCAACAATCTACGTTACCGTGGACCATTTCCCTACGAGTGTGTTGTGATCTGATAATTAAAAATTCTTGCTTTTCTCCCTTTTTCTTTTTTTTTTTCTTATACCATCGAAACTTGCGAATCTGAAATCTTTACGTTTTGACAATAAGTACAAAAAGCGAGTACCATACATAGATATTCTTCCATACATATTTTCGAATAATATACACATCTTTGTACATACATAATAAACATGCGATAACAATATTTTCATATTTTTATTATTTCTTTAAATTTTTTTTTTTTTGTTTTGTTTTTTTGTTTCTAGAGAGAGAGAGGAATACAATGTACAATCATTTAACTAATGGCACAATAAACTAGTTTTTCTTACTCTCTCCCTCTCTTTCTCTGTTTCTTTCTCTCTCTCTCTTACTCACGAGAATATTTTTTTTCTTCAAATGATTCATTCTTTTGTTCAAATTAATAAGTGTTTACTTAGAGAGAGATCTACAATATAAGAGAATAATAGACTTAATATTTTTATCATTTATTCATTAATAATTTTACAATATATGTATGCACACACGATGTGTTGAAATCTATGATTCTCATAGAACAAGCGTATTTCGTTCTTGTTCCTAATTTCCTTTTAATTTTTTTTTTATTATTTTATTTTATTTTATTTTATTTTATTTTATTTTATTTCTTTCTTTTTCTTTTTTTTACTCTTTACGTTTTATTTTCTCACCTATTGCTAATTATATTGCCACGTATATCTCATTTATTGTTTTCAAATGAGAACCACAAAAAAAAAAAAAGAAAAGAAAAAAAAATAGAAAAGAAAGGACAAATATACAAATGAAATTTTTTTTCCTCGCACGAATAATGTTAAATGTTTTTTTTTTCTTTCGTTGAATTTTACAATACTGATTTGATTTTACAACACGAGACTGCCTTAGGAACTTACCGAAATGTATATTATATATATATATATATAATATATATATGTATATGTGTATATATATATATGTGCCAGTAATTATGACAGTGGATTAAGTTAAAGCATTAAAAACATTGACTTTTGTTTTATTTTGCACTACGCTTATTTATATTATAAAAAACATCATGATGTAAATTTGTTTAATTTTATTTTTGGACTTACTTAATATACATGTCGTAATTACTGATACATACATACATATATATATATATATATATACATATATATATATATCATTTAGGACAAACATAATTGGCCAGATATAATTTGCCTTTTTTTTTCTTTTTCTTTTTTTTACAAATTCCTAGGCATTTGTTTAACAGAGAAAAAATGTGATATAATAATTTCTACCAAGAAAATACATATTTGTATGTTTTCTCTATCTCTCTCTCTCTCTCTCTCTCTCTCTCTCTCTCTCTCTCTCTCTTTCTCTCGCTCTCTTTTAATTTTTTCCCTTCCTTACGATGAAATCAATCAATCGTATCGTTAAATTTTGTTGATGAATGATTCATAAAATGAATTGATCTTTTTCCCCCTAGTTAACCGCATGATCGTTCGATCCGTGTCAATTGTTTGTTATTAGTTGGTCAATTAATTATCGTTCATCGATGTATCTTTTATCAAATAGTTTCAATAAAGCTCAAACTGTCCCATTGACGATTATTATTCGAAACAAGTTTCAGTTATGTGTAGGTAGATAAAATAGTCTAAATAAAATAATATAAATAAAGATTGTATCAACATGTAAGTATATTTTTATAAAGACAGACAGGACATTGTCTAAGAACATCAGAAACAAGCAAATTTTTTTTTTTGTAATCCAATGCATTTATCATTTCTCTCATCACGGTATTGAATTTTTGTTTTGTTTTGTCTTTTCTTTTTCGTTACGATATATCTAAGCACGGGCTGTACACAGTTCACAGAACATGTTTATAATCGATCGATTAATCATTACTAGTAATATCGTAATCAAATAACTTTTTTGTTCTTTTTTTTTTTTTCTTTTCCTTTGTGAGATTTGTTTGTACCAATAAACGCGCGCGCCATTATTAAAATAAGTTTACGGTTCAAACTTAACGGGAGTAATAAGGGCGTATTACGGAAATGCTAAGAAGCGTCGAAAATGAATTGAATGAAAAACATAAACTAATTTTTTTTTTCTTTTTTTCAAATGGATTCTTACACTAATTAAAGATCGGGCATATAATTATATCGTCGTTCATAATTACTCCTTTTTTAACACGTTAATATGGCTCGTTGTTTTATTATTTTTCATATGCTTTCCATCTGTCGAAAAGATCATCATCACCACTCATTTCACTGATTATTATTGTTAATAATTATTGTTGTCACATTAGTCTCGATTTGGCAAATGTTTGTAAGATCATGCTTATAATAATAATCTCTGTATCGGAGTATGCGTGTACGTGTGTGTACGTGTTTTTTTGTTTGTTTGTTTGTGTGAATTAAAAACAAGTTATGGTAGATTACAATTTTGTATGAGCGCAATAATTACGCTGTTTATGACATTATTCCTCGATGGCACCGGGGATGTGTTGTGATCTTTCTTGGCTGAACCCTCGTGTACCATCCGGGCCTCTAGGTTGTCGGATTACGGTTAATTTCGGACCCGTATCTTCCAATGAAATGGTACGTAATCGGCTGATTAAACGCTCCGGTCGTTGTTGAACCGCGTCACTGATAGACATTATTACAATATATTACATCAAATAATACAAAATGATTATCATTATTATTATTATTATTATATCATGATGAAGTAATGAATTACCTTAGACGAGTTACATTGCAGGCTGATGATTTACCAGTACGCTGATTCGTAACCAAAGCAAATTCTACTTGATCTCCTGGCTGCAAAGTAGCGTGATCTCGTACTTCGCTCATATGGAAAAAGAGCTTTTTACCATCGTCGACTTCATAAGCGAGAAAACCAAATGGACCTTTCACTGCATCAACAGTTGCCCTTCTCTTTTTCCTGATAGCTACTATGTTACAAGCATGGCCCGCAGAATCAACTTGCAATTGGACAGGATCACCTATCTGCAATAATTCACGCTTGTTGACAAGTCCCATTATACCGAATTCATATTCTTGCGTCTCTTCTTCCTCGTTTGTTGGATTAATCTTGATTAAACCAGCATATTCACTCTGTTCGGGATTTGCGCTACGCAGGGGTCGTGTTACAACTCCGTCGAGTAGTTCACTGACTGCTGTAGGCCTGGGAATACTGCCACGAGTTACAAGCTTGACATAATCAGCAGCGATACATCCACCAGAACCTCTACTGTTGTTAGAACTTACTATACATTCAATGTCGGCTCCTAATTCTAAGTTCCCAGTATCGCCTTCAAAGTTACTACAACGAAATTAGTTATTCAAATTAATGACAAAATTATTTAACGTGATTTGATATTTAGTTAAAGTTATGATCCCCTCGATAAGGTGTTAATAATAATAGGTATATGTAGAGATAAAAATATATTATATTATTTTACCTGAAATGAAAAAATATTTCTTTATCGTGATTGACTGTCTCAATAAATCCAAATCCATCTTTGAGAGCAGCTATAAAACCTTGATAAGCTTGACCAGTCACCTTTTTATTTCCATTTTGTATTTTTTCACCAGCAGCATTCACCATTGATATATCAACGGCAACTAATTCTTTGTTCCGTTTAACTTGACAAATACTAAAGTGAACCTAACATAAACGTAAATATTTGATTAGGTACAATCCAAGCATAATAATTACATTAAATACTAGTCAAAATCTTACCTTATCACCCACTTTTGGAATATTTTTAGAATCGCAATCCTTAGAAAAAAACATGATTACGTTTTGTTGATTATCTTTCGTATACCCGATTAAACCTCGTTGAACACCATTCGTATCTTCTACCACGTTACCCATCAAGTCCTTTTCTATAATCGTTTCAAATTGGACAGTACCGATTGGTAAATGTTTCAATCTGATAGCACTAGGTCGAGTGTATGAAAACGATGATGAAGGATCCTCGAAACAAAATGTAGGAACCTAAATTAAGTCGAGTAACGATATGCAGGTAATTATCTTGTAATTACCTTTTAAATATCGTATATATTATATGCAACTTACTTGTACAATAGTGAATTCAACTTCATCGCCTACAGTAATTTCTCTATCAACATCAAGAACTTCATTGAAATGAAAAAAGAGTCTATTGTCTCTGTCTACGCAACGTATAAAGCCGAATCCATCTTTAAGAGCTGAAATAGTACCTTGTTCTCGTCTTTCACCAGATACAGTAAATGATTCTGGTAAAAGCGATATTTCTGTAGCTCTTTTCAATTGATCTCTAGTATCTGTGGCAATACGAAACTGGACCCAATCTCCGTGCCTGTTCAAACAAAAATTTAAATTCCGTTTCTTAATTCCATTCGCACTTGGATATAAACGAATCTTATATTCCAATGAAATTATAACATATAATTACACTACCTAAGCGTGAAATCTCCTTTTTGATCTTTGTCACCAAATGGAACTTCCACTTCACAATGATCCGAATCTCTATATCGAATTCGTCCAGGTAATGGATCATTGTGATGACGTGCTGCATTACCTCTTTCTAATGGTTTTAAAACCTGTCCTTTTATTACTTCGTTACTAACTTCTTCAAATATAATGGAACCTGGTGGTAATTTAGTAATATTACATGCCACTTCCTTGCCCTGTACAAGATAAACAGTTACTTAGTTTAATCAAAATTACAATAACATTTATCTTTAAATATATTCGCTAATTATACAGAATTAGTTATCTAACATTTATATATGAATCATTACTTTAAAGAATAGGAAGAATAATATATCAGGTTCGGATGTTAAATAATTCATTATGCCTGTATAAAGCATAATACTGCAACAGGAGTCTTACATTTCGCGTTTGTATTATAAATTCAACATCGTCTCCTAATTTAAGTTCTTCTTTCATGGATTTTGCTTCACTGAAGTGAAAGAATATCTCCTTAACTACATCAGCACGTTCAATAAAGCCAAAGTTTTCTTTCATTGTACAAACTACACCACGATAACGTACTGGATGTGCTGGATTTTCCAATCGTATATGACACGCACCCAAATTTCCTCTGTAATTAAATTCATTAAGTTATTCTACTAAATTGATAAATTCAAAGAGAAACTATTGTTTATTATAAATAAATATATTTATTTATACCGTTGATTAGTAGCCATTTGAAATGACACTTTATCACCAGCACGCAAAGTGACGTTCCCTTCTACATCATCTTTGGTATACGGCAAAAAGAAACACTCCCCTCGATTTTCATAACTAATTCGACCTTGTGAATCACCACTGGCTTGTAACTCTGTCGTCACGTTACCAGTAACTCGTTCTTCGCTTAACACCTATAACAAATGATTAAATAGTCACTCCAAAAGAATTGATATTAATTTTACTTTAAGCTTCATTGAGCATCTAAGAAAATACTCATCCATTTACTACATGCACTTACCACTTCGGGAGCAATTTTACTGACAGTACTAGCAATAGGTTTGCCTGTTCTTCGATCATAAGTCATCTCAAATTCTACTGGATCCCCAATTTTTAAATGTTCTATATTTCCGCTAAACTGGCTAAAATGAAAGAATAATCTTGCCTGTCTTTCGCAACATTGTATAAATCCATACGAGTGCTATAAAAAATATTTCAACGTAAAAAAGGATTCAATGCTAAAACTATGAGCCAAATAAATGATACAAATTATATAATAAACTTACTAATAATTTTTCTATTATACCAGTTTCACGGGTTCCCTGATTTGCAGACTGATCTTGGTATGTGGTATTATTGGTAGCAGATTCACCAGCATAACCTGCATTTCCTTCCATATTTGTTAATGACCCAAAAGAAAATCTTGTGGCTCCGTAAGTGGTAGTAGTAGTAGCGGTAGTGGTAGCATTTTTACCACATCCAGGAGGAGAACCCATATAATTATCACCGCTATAGTTAGTACCATTTCTATAATTGTTACTTGTTTGTTGCTGAGATCCTGATAAAACTTTGGGACTCGGTAGAGCCATAGACTTGTAGTCAAGTATTGCCGGGTCAGAGTTCATGATTGGCGGCTGGAACGTTTTCCACTGAGGATTGTTGGACATTGTTTTAAATTTGCACAGTTTTATCTATAATGTTTACGTATAATTTTCCTTTTCTCTTGAAATAATTATTTAATTCCTTTTATTTTCACTTCTGCTCCACCATAATATATATACTTACATTTACAAATTTTTAGTCTTTTCAATCATTTAAATGTTAACAGATATCAGATAAAATATAGATATCACAGAACGGTTCTTGGTACTTTATATCTTTGTTCACTATTATAATGTTATAAGAACTTAATGAAGAGGAAGAGAGGCTGTTTAATGCTGTAGAATCGCAAACTCCTCTGTAATCTCCTGTCTTTCGTGATAGACAAGAAACACAAGAGAGATAGTTCCACAATATTTTACTTTACACCTGTCGTGTATTGCTATTTGAACGATTTCAAGGTAGCTCCGTATTCTAGAGACACCTCAAATGTGGATATGAATTTTCTATTAACCAAGCAGAGCAACACAATCTCAGCCGCGATCACTATTACAGTCACTATATGGCTCACCTAACTCTTTCTCACAAGTTTTCTTGTGTACACAATATACAAATGAATAATGCAGTAAATATAGATTACGAATTAGTATAAGTACAAAATTCTTAGCACATCATATACTGCTGATACTTTCCACGTGTGTATGTTTTAATATAGTAACAATTCTTCGATAGTTACTCAATTTAGCGTGCACTAGAATAACCGTGTTCTCTTTAAACATCAGTCATCCTTTATAAAAGGAGTAAATCAAAAACATAGGAAATTTAAACAATAATTGTTGATTTGAAAATCCTCAGATGTCTTCAATGCGTGCTGAGTGTGATTGTGTTTTCCAATATTTCTATATTAACGTTTTTTTTCTTCAACTTTTAAATGTGAAATTTACAGTGAGCCTTGGTTTCAAAAATGTCCTAAACTAACAATTACACAAGCTGAAAGAAAAAACAAAAACCTGATCAATAAACGTACTTTATCAAAACTACTTTAACCTACTTTAAATGCTACGAGCTTTGTTACAACATTTGTATCATTTATTTAGCAATTACATTTGTATCTTAAATATTAAAATCACATTATGGATGAATTAACATTTCATTTAAAAGATCCGAGTAATTAAAAACTGATTTAATTGGATAGTATGTCTTAAATATCAATTTTTACTTGAATCCTTATTAAAAGTTCCTGTCTTATTGTTTTTCTACAATAGATATTAATTTCTCTTATTATAATAAATACATAACCTATATGCATTACCTATTAACTAAAAAATAACACAATATTAACGTTTTTATATATATAATCAAAATCTGTAATCGTGTCATGTTTTTTTCCTACATTATTAATATTCTTATTTAAAAATCAAACATCATGTGCTTTGTTTCTTATTATATTAGAAGCAAACATAATGACTTAAAAACTGCTCTTCATCGAGCCGATATATGAAAACTTTATTAATAACTTTTAAACACTTTGGATAGTTTGAAATAGAATATGTATACTATCGCGGTTGAATCGATTTAAGAGAAATAAAGAAATGATTAAATTCTCTAAATTATTATTTATGAAGTTAAATATAGTTTCACTAATCGAAAAATTCATCTCATTAATTTATCCCGAAAAACAGATCGTCGAGATATCGTATATGCTTGCTAGTTACAAGATTCTAATTTTTTATAGTCCCTCAATTTGTCTCAATAATGTAACACTGCCGTTGTTAACTCATTTTAAAGAATATCAACATCATAATCGGAAATGTCAATTTTTTATCTTTTTAGATTAATTCGTAACAAAGCTCGTAATCTTACGGCGGTAGAAAATTTTACAAAACTCACCACGACACAGCACAGCACTGACGACATGCCGCCATGTTGAATGTCAACATTCAGCATTCACACACAAAACAGGAGTAACTGCGGCAAAATCTTCGTCCACAGCCTACTGGTTGCTTCCTTACTTTAATTTCGCCTGGACTAAACACAAATTTCTTATATTCTTTTTCGAATAATTAAAGAATAAATATATTCTTTTACAAAATTAATATTTTTAAAAGGAAAATCGTAACATTCGAAATATTATTTTAATCATTTTTCATAATATTGACATTGGGAGAATAAAATTGGACAAAATAATAACAGACAAACACAGTAGATTCAAAAAGTTGGTACACATACCAATCATCTCAACCTCAAAACTCTTTCAAAGTGCAAAAATATTATCTTTATTTTCAAATGTCTACAATAACTATTACTCAATAAATTGTTTTAATTGATTATTTTGTTCAATTTGATTGTAAATAAGAACAGAACTACATTGTCCGAACATGTTTATTTTATGAACAGTCAGAGTATAATAAAATTAGAAGAAAAATATAAGAAACATAACTATTAAAAAAATTTGTGGTACGTGTATATATATACATACATACATACATACATATATACTTCGTATTTACATATGTGCTGTTTATAAATTCCACGCTAGCGCGTGATCTATTCATTATACATTCATTAGATTTTTAATTGTTAGTACATAAAATGACACTCTCTTTTTTTCTAAACAATTAGTTTGTAATTTACAAGATAAATCTTTTTAATAGCCATGTTATCATAATATTAATATTTATTATTAAGAATTTAATTTTGGAGAAGTTTCGTTATTTGATGTTTTAGAGTATACCCCAAAATGACTTAATCGACGCCAACGCAAATCTTCTAAATCTGGTGTTGGTGGAGCTGTTACACATTCAAGACTTAATTGTACGGCTTTCCTTAATTCATCATCTTGATCCGTATCATCAACTTCTGTTGATGGTGATATCTTATTATCAGCATGAGACTCCAATCTTAAATTTAGATTCTTGTCTATGTCATCTTCATTATCTTGTAAACTTAAGCGTAATGCTTTTTGCAATTCCTCATTTTCTTCATCTAGATCATCTTTTCCTTCTATCCTTATAGGAATTATTCTTTCACGTGGTTTTTCATTAGACGATATCCCTTCTTTGGGCAAGTTATTTTTTTTATGGTCCGAGGATGAATTCATAAATTTTGAGGACATATTAGAAGTGTAAGATGAGGGAACTTTAATTTCTTCTAGAGCACGAACTGCCTTCATAACTTCGTCTTCTTCTTTGGTACCCAAGCGATATCCTGTGGTCATAGGTTTCTCTTCTTTAACACTTTCCTTCGTTCTTGGTGGCATTTTTATTGGATTCTTCATTAATATTTCATCCGCAGGACATTGTGGAAGCGTACCAATAACAATGAAAATCGAATAACCTGTAAACGAAATATCAATTATTATCATATATATTACTTGTAATATAAATTTTCCACAAATTATTTACCTTCTTGTAACAATTGAGCCAAGTACATCGCTAGATATGTGTCTGATATAAGCTGTGGTCCGGTGAGCATCGAATTCAGATTAAACCATTGTGTTCCAATCTTTCGTATCGTAAACCAATGCCCTTTGTAATTGCAGATATAAGCTTTCATTTTCCTGCAAGTTACATTTACTATCTATAACTATGTAACGTATCCGAAAGATATCCATGTCTTGTAAATTTATTTTGCTATCTATATGTTTACAAAAAGATGCGAATCAATAGGTTAGTATCTCAATATTGTCTTGACACTAAGCTATTACTGATAAAACAATCGCAAATGGTGTCAAGTAAGGAATTAATAATAACCTACGAAGGATCATTTTGTGCCATCATTGCGGCAGGTTCTGTGCTGTTGTATGGAACCAACTCCAAACTCCAAACTTTCTTTAAAGCACTGCTAATGACTTGAACGGAAAAGTATCCACTGTCATCCATATTTTCGGACGGTTGCTAAATAGAAGACGTGACATAAAATATATCATGTAAATTTATTGCAATTTCAAAATAAAAAATTGAAACGAAAAATTGAATAATGGTAAATCTTTGGAAAGCACATTAATTTTACAGTTCATTAAATTCAAATTCTACTGTAAAATGAGAATATATATATATATATATATATATACGTAATTTAAAAAATATATTTATTTAGAAATGAAATACCTCTAGGAAAAGTTGATAATCCTCGCTATCGATACCTGACTCGGCCATTCTAATACGTTCTGCCTCGTCCATTTGATGACCAAAATTAGCAAGATCTACCGCGGTAAAATAAGAACCTTGTAGAAGAGCGTTCAAACAATGTTGCGCGCACAAATATCCTTCTTGCTGCAACAAACAATCTGGTTGCAATTAAATCTATCGTAAATTTAATAACCTTATTTCAATTTAATATGTTCGTATCAATTTTTACCTTTTCATGAAATATACTCTCCATGTCACAATATTTTTCTTTCGATGATAACTGTAGAGACAAGCATATATGCGTATTACACCAGGATATACCCTAACACGAAGGTGATTTTACCAACCTCCTCGATTAAACGTCATTCATAAAAATATCAGGGAGGCCAAACTCATATAGAAAAGTTGTATCAGTTGCATAGATCTATGATCGGTTACGCCCTCATTGTTAAACAGTTTGTTAGTGTGTCTATTCTCCACGCTATAGTAATGCAGGCACACAGGTATATATGCACATTTTATTGAAAATAGAACTCTTATACATATAGAATCGGTATTATTTAAGATATAACGTAATATCTATAATTAATTAACTTAAATTAATTGCGTTTACTTCTTATTATTAAGATTCACGGATAACGAAAAATGGAACAAAACGTCCTATTATGGAAACAAGGAGATTATGCAAACAGGAAGAAGATACTACGGTTATTTACCATTGCATGCAACTAGTTGCCCGCCAAATTCAAAATTATTTTTTAGCGCAATAAATTGTTACCTTTAATTACAAGACGCAACTCAATAATTATATTCTTATCTTTTATTGAAACGAAGTAAGAGAGAGTATGCTTCTCTTCGAACCGCGGCTCACTTTCGCACGAAATAATTAATATTTACAGCGTGATATTCGCATGTTTCTCGCACGTTGTTATGTTCATTGACCTAATTGCATATTTCGTTCACATAGGTGCGAAATATATTTATAAAGGAAATATAAACGTAATTAAATATAAGAGAAAAAGAAATTTGAAATTGGTAATGAAAAAGAAATTTAATTTAACAATGTTAACGTAATAATAAAGATAACGTAAACTATTTAATAATCAAAACGGTGAATGATATATTCTAAGATTTGGATCAATACATAAATGCTTATCAATGAAACGTATTGTTCATATACGTGACAGCAAAATTAAAACTGAACAATATTAATAATATGCGAATTTGAAACAATTGACGATATTCAGCTATTTACAATTGCTATATTAGATTAGTTTAGTCAAACAGTAAATGTGTTATAGCAAGAAAAATTTATCGGACGTATATATATTGTTAGCATGTAAGTACATATATATACGTCTTTGATAAACATTAATAGGCCTGTATATATAAGGTATACATATGTATACGGTTTTTGTATAGAAAGAGTTAAATAGAAGAAAAGAGAAAATCGTTGGACTAGTAATTTTTTTTTTGTTATGCTTTTTTTTCTCTTTTCTTTCAAAATTCTAACGGCGGGAAAATTTCAAATATTTCTATGAAATTTGACGACAGAGGGTGCGAACAATACCGTGTCATTAGCGTATGCGTCGACAAGTTTTGTGTGTTCTCTTATATTAATATAAAAGTTTAGTTTCCCTGAATGTCCATAGTTCAGGGAAGTAAGGAACAAGAGGTTGGCAATATCGCGGGTCGTTCTCTATAAGAAGACGGATTCGGGTATCGGTAGCGGACCAAGAATAGCGAATTTATCCGTCCCGTGGCCGAGCGCTGTCTTACCACCGACCGCTCCCTCCGCTTGCAGCCACTTACGTTATTTCATGAGTGATCTTTCGTACGGTGACGCGCACGGATTGCGATTAGTTCGTATATGGGGGCAAGAGACGGTGGACGCTTATTTCAGCGTCTTGAGTTGGGCCTAGTGAATCCAAGTGAAGTGATATCGCCAAGTGGAAGATCCGGAACATTGTCCAAGAGGGAGTGAAGGGAAAGAAGGGAAGAGAAGACAAGAAAGAAAGAAAGAGACAGAGAGAGAGAGAGAGAGAGAGAGAGAAAGGGAGAACGAGACAGACAGGCAGACAGATAGACAGATAGAGGAAAAAAAGAAAAAGATAGAGTGAACGAAGAGGATCGAGAGTAACAGATAGGAGGAGACAAGAAAGAGAGAGAGAGAGAGAGAGAGAAAGAGGAAGATAGAAAGAAGGAAAGGAAGAAATATAGAGATAGATATAGATATAGATATAGAAGTGGAAGGAGGCAAAGAGACCAACGCGCAGTGGTTATAAGGTTGTCGAGCTCGATTGTGCGTGTTCCGAGGCGATGTCTCTCGAGACTCGTTCGAGCTCGGCTCTATTTAAAAGAGCCGAACAGCTCAAACGTTGGGAACAATCTGAAACTAATCGGGAACCGGCCCAACCTCGTCAGGTAGCAAGGAAGATCAAATTTTCCGATGATTGTGTCTTTTTGGCGGCATGTGCGGCAGGCGACAAGGAGGAGGTTGTACGTTTACTCCAAAAAGGGGCGGACATCAACACCGGAAACGTCGATGGTCTCACGGCGTTGCACCAGGTAAGAAGACATCTTCTCTGTCTAATTTTATCATTTCCGTTGTTTACGTTTCACGCCAACCTGATAATTTTTTGATTATGATTTTTGATCGGATTGATTTTAAATAGAAAAAAGAAGAAAATAAAAAAAAGAAATGTTAATTTTACGTTCTCATTCTTTTTCATTCTTGGATTTCATCTTCGTCTTACCGCCCTCTATCTATCTACCTATCTATATCTATCTATCTATCTATCTATTTATCTGTCTATCCTTCTCTCTCTCTCTCTTTCTATCTATCTTTCTTTCTCTATTCACTGTTGGATGTAATGTAACATTGCGTGCAAAATGGCTGCTGCTAGTTTCAACTGTCCGAGTACAATTACGAATGAATCTTTAGATTTTATTGTCACTATTTATATTTTTGTTTTTAGGGGAATTCATGAAAGCACACTTTCGTTAGTCCCTTCTTTCTACTTCGTGTCTTTTTTTCGAATGTTGT
This sequence comes from Polistes canadensis, assembly GCF_001313835.1. Classification (NCBI taxonomy): domain Eukaryota; kingdom Metazoa; phylum Arthropoda; class Insecta; order Hymenoptera; family Vespidae; genus Polistes; species Polistes canadensis. The sequence goes on from NW_014569885.1 coordinate 56,459, forward strand.
TTATGTTATGAATGATGGCCTTTCTTTAGTTCTATACAGCGACGGCGGTAAACGTGGAAAGAATTTGAAAGATTATCTCATCTCTATCTACCGGAATCAAATTCTCCATGGCAATGATCGTATGACGTTCAATCTTACGTAGTTTTTAGGTACCATCTAATATTCTTCTATTTTGCAATAATATAAATTATCGTATATAATTACAAGTAATTTTCATTATTTATTTTTATCATATGTTTACTGATACTTTACTCAACAGTTTTGACGGTTAAAATGTTTCTTGAAAATATAGAACTTATATTTCGTAATAAACAATTAAAGTTTGAATTGTAAAGTAATGAATTGCAAAAATTGTATTTTCAGTTGGTTCGCTCAGAACCTTAATTGGTACTCTATTGAATTTTTAAAAAAGAAGTCTCTGTAACAGAACCACATCGATTAAGAATTCTGAAATAGATTTAAATTAGGATGAGACTAAAAATAACTTTGTAAAAGACGTTCATACTACCTATGAGTTTATATGAGACTCTTCAAAATTCTAATTCATTCTATGAGAGAAAAAAAAATTACATTTAAGAAATTATTGTATTTTTATATTATTCAAGAAATCAAATTTTTTTGCAAATTCTTAACTGGACACGTATATATTAAAAAATGTATTTATATGCTCTTAAGATTTTTATTTAGTATACTATGAATGTATATATATATATATATAAATACATATATTAAATTTTCATTTAGCATAAAAAATTGAACTCCAGAATACGTAAGAATTACAGGAATGTTTACTTTTATTTATGGTTTCTATAAGGAAGTTTAGGCATTTCATAGATTTGCGAAAATAGCATATGAGAGTACATCAGGCATTAAATGCTATTTATAGTTCTCTGTTAGAAGTCGCAGCCCTCACCATTCGTGTTCTGCTTATATCCTCTGTCTTTAGCAGTGTTGTAATAAATAGTTCTTTGACAAGACCTGGATGGGACCTGTTATGTTCAAATTTCTTTACATAAAATTATTATAATGATATAATTTTGATATTTTTATAATATTCATAAGATTGTATAAATGTATTGCATTGCGTTGACCTATTTTTATTAAATATCAAAGTAATGAAACTAATCGATCAAATAAATAAGAATTGTGAGTTTATTAATTTATAAGAAGAACAAAAATAAAAGAATAAATTTATAAGCAAAATGTACATTTTTATTATAGGCATGTATCGACGACGACCTGGATATGGTAGAATTTTTGGTAGAACAAGGAGCAGATATAAATCGTGGGGATAACGAAGGATGGACACCTTTACATGCTACAGCGTCTTGTGGCTTCATATCAATAGCCAAGTCAGTAGTTATACATTTTAAATTATTTGTATAAGTCTGAATTATTTAGTACCGTATTTTATATATAATACTATCATTTAATATAGATACTTGATAGAACAAGGGTGCAATTTGGCAGCAGTTAACAATGATGGCGAATTGGCCCTTGATATTGCGGAAAAGGTTGAGATGGAAGATATGCTACAGCAACATATAAATAAAGCAGGTTTGTTCTTATATATTTGTAGAAGCAAATACCAAATAAATTGAAATATTATTTTGACCACTTTATCTACTTTAGGCATAGATTGCGATCAAGCCAGAAGCGAAGAAGAAAGGTCAATGTTAAACGATGCAAGAGCTTGGAGATCGGGAGCGCCAGGCAAAGATTCAATGCATCCTAGAACAGGAGCTACTGCACTTCATGTTGCTGCTGCTAAAGGCTACATCAAAGTCATGAAGTAAAGTATCATATATTATGATGAAAAACAATTCCTGTGTAATCTAACAGTTTCATTGAAAAAAGAAAACTGGTAATTTCATATTTTGAATAATATTCTAGATACCATTTTATGTCAAGTATAAATTCAATACGTAAAACAGAATATATTATCCTGTTTTTAATAACTATACTTCAAAATTATATTGTTTTAGTATTCTCCTTCAGGCCCGATGTGATGTCAATATGCAAGATTTTGATGGATGGACACCCTTACATGGTGCAGCTCATTGGGGTCAATTAGAAGCTTGTAAACTACTTGTGGATAACTTTTGTGATATGGACATCAAAAATTATGCAGTAAGTAGTAATACTTGTGTCATAAATACTAATAATTTGATTGTTTTTATAGTAATATTTATTTGATTAGGGACAAACTGCTTTCGATGTTGCTGATGCGGATATTCTAAAAGATTTAGAAGAATTGAAACAAAAACAATCAACTATAATGAAAGATCATCCACAAATAATTAATAAAAAGCAACCTTCTATACCAAAGAAACGGTTTGTATATACATTCATTTATATTATAAGATATATTTATTGAATAAGTATGTACATTATATGCGCAGAAACTTATGTCTATTAAAATTTGTGTAGTATTTCAACTAGTACTGATAGTACTGTAACGACGCAAGAGAGTCCCGAAATTTTAGAAGAGGAAACACCAAATAAAGTTAAAAAAGTAGAAGTGGAGATTCAATCTGATAAAGACGATTCTAGTACTGGAACGAATAGCGACGTCGGTAAGATTTTTAATCATTATTAGGAATGAGTTAGTTTGATATAAAAGTGATAACATTAGAAAAAGATTTACAAAAAAAAAATAGAGAAATAGATATAGATAAAATGAACATTCAATATATAGTTTGTTTTTATAAGGATTATTTACCTATCTTAACATTGCAATTCTTCTAACATTGCTGCGTGGATAGAAGCAACACGAGAAACAGATATGGAAGAGAGTGATGGTGAAGTTGTTTCTGAAACTAGCTCAGAATCACGCTCTTCCACCTGCTCCAATCAGTCTGATAAGTCTAACCAATCAAACCATTCCACATGTCTTACAGATGATGGTAAGTTTTGTCTGTAAGACAGTATTTTTAATATGTTAATAATAATAGCGTATGTACAAATCGTACATACTCTCTCCTAAATAAAATGTTTCATTTAAATTAAAGGAAATTTAAAAAATCATGATAAAGATCATGTTATATTAAGTACATGAGAGAATAAATTAAAAATTAGGTATGACTGATAGCGTCGATAATAAATGTGATGATATACATTTTTTTATTTTCTTCTACTTTATTTTGTAGAGAAGAAAAATAGAGTAAACAAAGAGGAAACTGCAACTCACTCTCCACTATCTCCTATCGAAATTAATAAAGTTCCTAATCAAGTAAGTTAAAAGAACAAAAATATCTATAATATATAATTAGAACAAATTTTATAATGTTCTTTTTTTTTATTAATTTGTATGTATTTTTTATTAGGCTCCAGTATTGCCCCCTAAGCAACAAACTGATAATAATGAAGAGGGAGTTATTCCATCCTGGAGGCGTTCCGGCTCTTTCCGAAATAGGATACAAAATGTAGAAGGTAATTACTTAATTCTTCGATTAATATACAAAATGTATAAATCTATAATATGATCTTTAATAAGTATATATAATCTTAATATAAAAAATATATTTATTAGAACTTGAAGATAAGGACAAAAGTACTAAGTTGCTGAATTCACCAAACAAACTCCCGACAGAACCAGAGGTAGTATTAAGAAGAACACACAGTTTTGAGACAGATGAAAAGTAAGTTCATTAATATATATTGCTATTATTTTAATATATATATAATATATATTTTTATATTGCCTATATTTTACTAGCTTCATATATGTAACATTGTGTGATCTGCGTTTATGCTTTTTTGTTATTTGAAGGCTCCTCTGGTTGTCCATTATAAAGTCTATGTTAACATGCTTATGTTCGTTTATGCAAAGTATGTTGTAGAATTATGCCCTAATGTCAACTTATGCTTATATGTAAAGTCCCAACATCTAATATATTCATATACGGAGTATTGTACTGCACATAGAGATTAAACAATTGAAACTAGTAGAATTACAAGTATAGTTTTATATTTTAATTTGAGAAAGTTATAAATAATTTATTCTAAAATGTATATTTAATTGAAATAGCTTACTTTTTTAAAATTTATAATCTCAATGAAAATATTAATTATTCATATAGAATATTATTTCAGAAGAGTCTTTAGTTATATGATTAATATTTTTTAACATAATTTAAATTTTATACTCATCTTAATCAGTGTTCAATATACAAGATACTGCACTATAAATGTAACATTTAGGTATTTTTTTATTGCTTTTGAATAATTTATATATACATAAATATCAATATTGAAAGCATTATGGAATGAAAAAAGGGAAAATAATAATAGAGAGATCATTTTCATAGATTGTCAGATGGATCATTGTTAGAAATTTGTTTATATTCAAAAGCATTCAAAATCTTGTAAATGTTTTGTTTTTAGTGCTGTATCTTGTATGTAGACAATTAGTGTAGCAATATGCATGGCACGATGCATGTTATGCAGGTTCTATGAGCAGTACTTGGCATTACACGCTCGTATCAAGGCATCTTCCTGCCCTACTCTCCATCGTTGTAACGCAGTTTCTCCCACTCATACCAATGCTACAACACGTTCTGCATCTCTGCGCGAAACACACAGGTACAAGTGCATGTTTCATAATTGATTTTCATAATATTTATCACAATATTAATTATTATATATCACATCACAAATAAGATAAAATCACACTAAACAAAATTCTTTATATTTTTTGAACCACATTGTGTTATGATACACAATGTGTACACATACTCATTATACTTACATGATATACAGAATGATAAACATAATAATATATAAATTAAATGATTAATAATAATTTAATATATAAATTTTTATATTTTATTCTTCGATATTCTCTTAATGCACATTTTAATTTTTCTATACGGCACCATAAATACTTGTATATGTGTATTTGAAAATTTGTATACTTAAAATTATTATTATTATTATTATTATGCTTTTTTTTTATGCTTGGTGATGGTTTCAATAATTTCTTTGCTTTATATTCTATTTCTTTTAAAAGTAATATGAAAAATGTATAAAGATTAATTAATTACAATTGAACAATACATAAAGTATAAAGAGTACGAAGATCATTTTATATTACTAAGAATTATTTATTATATTATTGAAATTGAGAATTCATTTTTAGTCATATATTTTACAATAATTAGAATCGTTTTATTTTGTTATTATATTTCATTCTACATTGTCTTTTTATTTTGGGTTTAGAAGAAAAGAAATCAAATTAAATTTGGAATTATCAAGAACGCCACAGGGAAGCAATACACTTTCACCAACATCTGTATCTAAAACATCACCACTAAGTGCACTGCCAACTACAACCACTACAACTGCCAACACAATGACGACGACAATTGCTACTAGTCCTGTTCCTCTGAATCAGATACGCAGGTAATTATTTGTTTGTTCTTAGATTAACACCAGGTTGTAGCGACAAGAAAAATATAGTTTTTGATTAGATGAAGAATATGATTAATTATAAGAGAGATAAGAAATTTTTCATAGAGACAAAATTCCTTTATGTAATACGGTTATATCATATTGGAACAACTGGAATTAAGTTATCGTGATTGAAATTATAATAATGCTCGCGCCATGCATTATAATATCATTTAATATGACTGGTTAGTGTTCAACCAATGGAAGCTACATCTACACTTCTATCGAGTCCAAACAATACTGTACCAGTATCTGGAACTCTCACCACACCTGGAGGGAGCAAGCTAAGTCCAGGAAATATCTTCAAGAATTTCTTCAAGTGGGTACCTAATGTTTGACCTGAGAGGAATTCTCTGGAGAAGTGTGATCTTGCGTATCTTAAGATGTCTATACGCACAAGATTAATTTACTGACAATAGCATGGACCTTTGCTTTGCAGTGTGATTAGCTTTTTCAGTTGCATTATATATATATTTTTTTTGAATTTTTTCTCGTCCATATAATTATTTTCGTATTATTTGCAAAAAGAATTTAGAAACATTGCAATAAATAGATCTAAGATGACTGATAAAAGTAAGTAATGTGTCACATTTTGATTAACAGAAGTACAGTGTGGCCATGATGTATTTTGACAAGTATCTTATTATAGGAGTCAAGATCTAAAAACCCATATATTCATTTCTGTTTATTAACAGAGGAACTTATTAGTCAGTTTTTTCTGTCAATTGAAAAATGTATCGTTTGTTTGTTTGTTTGTTCTTTCTTTTTTGTGATACCTTGCCCTCCGTGTCTTTTATATTTATACATACTCCATTTACTTATTTTCTATAAATTTAGAAATTTATTTCGTATATTTCATACAAACAGAAAGTCATTTAAAAAATAAGATTCTTACAAAAGTAGTAGGTATTGATTTGCAGGAACAGAAATTCTTTACCATCGAAAATTTTTGCAATGGGAGCAACATTATATTTTGGATTATACACGGACACTATGATTGCTTGCACATTATTTTTAAAACAATGCTTAAATGATTATAAAATTATGTAATCTTTATGATATAGTACTATTATTATTATTATATAAATATCACAATAATTTTGATTTCTATGTTATGTACAACTAAATACTCTCTTTGTTCCAAATTATAGTATACAAAACTTTTGACTGAAAATATTTAGGGAGAAGTTAAAAAAATTAATGTAGAAAGAGTAATTAATCATTTTATTACACGATATTTTTTTGCGTTGCATTGACTGCTCCTGAAAGATATTGACAAACACCTCTCGTGAAGTAATTTCTTTTTATTTGTATGCTTAATCTTATTATTTTTGCCACCTTGTATGCATATAATTGACTCCAAATAGCTTTGTAATGTTAACAACACGTTATCAAATAAAAAAATAATCAAATAAAATGCATAGAAATGTATGACATAATTTGGGACAGAAGGAGTAGTAAATAAATGAATATTTTACTATTTTTTTAGTTAATATAAATTGCATTGGTGTACATTTACATATATGTTATATCATGCGTATTTTTCTTTCTCTTCAGATCTTTTGTCCCACCTGTTCGCGATGAAGAAAGCGAAACACAAAGAAAGGCGCATGCAAAGAGAGTAAGAGAAACTCGACGTTCAACTCAGGGAGTAACATTAGATGAAATCAAGAGTGCAGAACAACTTGTAAAGAAAAAACAACAGAACAACGAAGTGTCTAGTTTGACAGCGCCTTCTCCGCAGGTAACGATATTACATCTTCATTTTTTTTTTTTTATATATGGCAACAATATTATATTTTTATTGTTTAAAAAATATCAAAGAAGAGAAATGATAAAATTTATAGTTTCCTGAAGAAGTTCGTCTTTTTTATCATTTTGCATTGTTAACATAGTGATGCTCCTCTGCTAAGATCATGAAATACCATAAATAACTTTTTGAATGACAAATACTGATATTAATTATGCTTTCTAGTTTTTCCCTTTTTTTAATTTAGAATTAAACACGAAAATAAAATTTACTGACACAGTTGAGATATATTTCATATTTACATACTACTCTACATGTATGCGTCGATAGCTTCTGCATAACAAAATTCTACATATATGAGTTTATTCATATTTTTTTATTAAACCAACCAGCCTGCAGCTTCTGTCAGCAATACAGCCTCAATCACAGCTACAATAACAACAGCAACTCCTACTACAGTGACTGCGAATAAACCTTCTGAAGAATCTAATTTGCCTGAAAGGCGACCTTCTTGGAGACTCAGGGTAGATAATGGAAGCAAGGTCGGTGATACCCATAATCTTCAAGTATATACACTTAAAAATTCACAATGCAAAAATTTGTGTTCGTGGATATTTCATATTATTGGTTGGAATTACAACTAATCGGTTATTATAGTAGATACTGACTGATAGTATTATATATTTGCTTATATATCGACAGACTAGGCAAACACATTGCATTGATCTTCTCCAAACTAAATTCTCGAATGCACACACATATAATTTATATATATGGTGGTACGTGTGGGCGTACATGCCTGAATATTTCTTTTTGTTTTTTTTTTGGCTCAGTATGTATTATTTTTTATTATATTCATAATTTTATAATGCAAATCTAATGTGCTATGTTAAAAAAAAAAAAAGAAAAAACATGCAGTGTCAGTGTGATTAAAAAGCATGTGTTCACGTATTATAATGAATAACATTTAAAGAATGTTGAATTATAACTTACAAGAAAACAAAATTTGTACTATTATTGAGAGATATTTATTTATTTTTATTTATTACTTTATTGCTTTATAAAAGTAAAACAGAAATCCCATGTGCAATATATTTTTATTTAAGTTATGGTGCATAAATGTTTAATTTACACTGGTATTATATAAAATTAGAGTATATTAATGAATAGATTCATTAGGGAATATGCAATAATAAATTATATATGTATATATACATGAAAGAAAAGAAAAAAAATAATGCGAGCTTACTGCCGACATATTAATTTATAGCTACATGGGAAAGATTTAATTTAGAGATGTTTTTGTAGAAAATGCATGAAAGAAACAGTATTTTTGTTTTGTATAAAATGGTATCTTTTTTTTTTATTGTACATCTTATCTTTACTTTTCATATTTAAAACTTTGGCTTTCACTATATTTTCAAGTAGATAGAATTGTATATATAATAAAAGTATGTAAATGATGTAAATATAACTAATATCTGCATAATTTGTACTTATGTTATCAGTCTTATCAAGAAAATTAAACTGGTTTTACCATCATGTCGATCTGCTTTATTTTGCACCCATTACTTGCACTATTGAATAAAGATTGATAAATGAACGAAAATTAACTTATGAATATTCAAAATTTAAATATATTATTCAGTTTCAGTTAGAGGATGCAAATAACAGGTCACCTGACATTACATCTACTTATATGAGAAGACCATCTGGTGGAACTGGTATACCCAGACCATCATCGGCACCCGTGGAAACAATCACACCGAGTCCTGCAGAAACTACTGTTACATTACCACTTAGACGATCATTGAAACCATCAGAGGATAAAGGTGAATACTCACGGAGTATAATTAATATCACATTTGTATCTAAAAGATATGATACACTTAAAACTTTATTTAACATTCTCATTGACATAATATTTAACATAGTACTTGATTCATTCTCGTTTGCTTTTCCATCTATCTCTTTTGAACGAATATATACAAATTTCATTATAATTATATAAATATTATATTCATTATAGAACAAGATAAAGAGAATGATAGCAGAAATGCTCAAGCTACACAGGCAGTTATACAAAGGAGAAGGAGGCCTAAAAGACGTTCTACGGGTGTCGTTCATGTTGATATGGATGTTAGTAATATTTTTTAATTTTAACAAATTTTTAAATAAAAAAATCCATTTTGAATGAACAAATATTAACATTAAAAGATTGGTTGTATTTAATAAGAAAGATAAATTATCTACATAATAATATAATATAATTCATGATAATTAATTTTTCTCTTTTTTTATAAGTATGTTTTAATGTATTTATGTGCTTATGATTTTTTATATGTATATATTTATTTACAGGAAATAGATCCTGAAAAACAAGACATATCCGTTGGTGGTGATTTTGAGGATACTAAAATAAATCACAGTGAGGTATGTAACTAAATATTTATATGAATATTTATAAGCTATTTTTTAATTTGCGTGTATTATTGTAAATAATGTCCTGCCTCGTAGAAGCTTTGTCCTATTTTTAGATTAGCTTCTGCGAAGATTAAACTCTAATTCACGTTTGCTTGGATAAAAATAGTTTTCTCGTATCTATATAACTATTTCTTATTATAATATATTAATATCATATAATTCTCTTTAACTAATACCATTAATGGAATAAATACGATGCAGTTAAGATTTTTTTTGATACTTAAAATTAAATTTTGTTAAAAAGTTATATATGCATTTTATTTATAGAATATTATATATAAATAGTACAATTTACAATAATAATATTGAACAGTTTACGTTTAAATTGAAGACGATGTTGAAAAAGGAAATGGTATGAGTATGCTTTGGTTGTTTCTAAAAATATACGATTGACATTTGAAACTTGATGTGCCTTTGACATTTAAGCTCACCATAAAAAATAGAACAAATTAATTTTAGAAGATTAAAAGATTACTATTAAATTTAAAGAAAAGTAATAAAATAAGTTTATCGAAAAAATATGGAAACATTATATTCTATTAGTAGAAAATTTTTGAGAAAAATGAAGAATTATATTAAATGCTTCTATTTTCATTTATATTTGTACAATAAACCTCATTTGTTAATCTAGAGCACGAATTGTAACTAATTATATTTCTGAGATATTTGTGCAATATAATACGTTTTCGAAGCCTCCTCAAATAATACTGTGTAGTTGACCAGAAACACACAACCTTGACATGAGTATGGGTATCTGCATGTGTTCCATAAATAGATCACAGAAGCAACACGGTGGAGTAAACTGGCTGATGACTTGAGTTCCACTAACCAGTCTGCGTCAGTCAAACTCTTGCTGTCAGTAATAGTAGACTGTTTTCATGCAGTAATATTAAAAAAAAAAAAATTTATTTGTGTCATATATTGCATATAATGTTGTGATCGTGTTAATTTTAGATTATATGTATAGATTTTATTGCGAAAATGTCTTCGTATAGAAAAAGAACGCAAGGGAAGCCTACAACAGCTGCAGGTTTAAGAGCTCAAGCATCTGCAAATGGAAGTTCCATTTTTGGAAATAGACCGCGTAGTGTGCCTACATTATTTTCTTTGAATCAAAATAGTTATGCAACCTTATTAGGGATTAATAATATAAACTCATATGGCACTCCAAGTTTTCTACGTAAAAATACAAAAAATACCGGATCCTTTAGAAAAAATCCATATTCTAATTCTACAAACAGTTTAAATTATCAAAATTCATTCACAACATATGGTGGAACATCTTCAGGATATGGCGGAGTCATTTTGCCAACTCATCATTCATCAAATAGTTCTCTGAATCTTTCCACTCCGTCTTCTAGTTATAGTTATATAAATCTAAGTCCAAACAATCACCCATCGTTGCAAAGAGCTGAGAGTTTTAATAAAACCAAATTGAAATCAAACGTTAGTCTGGGCTCCAGAAGTACCAGTCTACAAAGTTTAACCAGTTCTGAAGGATATGTAGTAAGAACTTGTAATAAGCGATAAAACTGAACTTTATATAATATCTATTTAATTTTTTGTAGTTTTTTCAATTTAAAAATCTATTAGGTTTTATTAGTGAAATGTTTATATATTTTGTTTTAGACTGGAAATGATAGACCTGGAAGATCGAATAGACTAGATTCTGTATCATCATTATCATCTGAAATATCTTCAGCTTCTGCAAGAATCAAATCTACGACTTCAGAAAATGGTGAAATTGACTATAAAAAATTATATGAGGAATCTCAAGCGGAAAATGAAAGACTTAGAGAAAAGCTTAAGCGATCAGATGAACAATTAAAAGAAGTTAGAAGTTTATTAGATAAGGCGCAAACTTCTCAGAACAAGTCAGTTTTATCTGAGGCTGAAAAAAGGGAAAGGAGGGCCATGGAAAGGAAGTTATCAGAAATGGAAGAAGAATTAAAGGTATGATTATTGTTAAGTTAATATTTATATTCTTAGTATTCGCGCGCGTTTTAGTACCGTATTATGAAAGAGAGAATTTTAAGGAAATCACATTTTATTTGTAAGTGACCGAGTTATAGAAAATTATTTTTTCATCTTAATTCAAATTTATTCGTCTCAACTACATTATTCATATACCTGTAATTACGTGTTTCCTTAGATTGCACGTTAAAATTTTTTCCGTTGTTTTGATTGCCACTGCTGAGTGCAGCAAAAATATGCATTTTTATCAATCTACTATTTATCGTTAATTCAAGAACTGTAAGCTTTAGCGCATTGCTTTTTTTCTTTATTTTTGCCATCTTTCGGTGCTTACCTCTTTTGTATTTTATTTTATTTATTACGATTTATGCTTGGTTTTTTATCACACATAGTGTGAAAGTATTTTTATTGGCACGGTTTTTTCTCTTTATTTTCGTTTTTCTCCATTCCTTATTTTCTTTCGTTTTTATTCTATTATTCCGTGATTTTCCATCATTATGCTTTGGGCCATACGGTGCTCAAAAATTAGTGGATATTATTCATAAAATAGATCAATCATGTGGTTCTGGTTGCTGGGGCTTTTATCAAACGATCAGATTCGGGCTAATCGTTTCACTGTTTACAGCAATTACAAAAGCTCAAAGCTGAAAATGAGAGATTGAAAGCCGAAAATCGGGCACTTACCCGCGTCGTATCCAAACTCACCAATACTACTAAATAGGTAAAGGACATGACAGCATTTGCGTTAACATACATCGTACTTCACGTACAACTTAATTAATTCATTAATTACAACTTTATGTTCTGATGATTTGCAACATTAAAACTCTGAAACGATATTGCTCACTCACTTATATATACATTTAGCTTTGTGCAAACATTTACCTTCTTTAGTTATTGTCACTAGCACGATAATCATGTTTATATTTCAACACATTTACAAAAAAAAAAAACATTAGGAATATCCATCTTCATCTTTTTACAAAAATTCTCTATAACTCTTTCAGATATACGTACTTAATTTACATATCAGCAGAATCAAACTTTCATTTTGACCGCATTATAATGTGATAACGCTTTTCTATCCATTATCATTTATATAATAATTATATAATACTTTCATCACAACTTTTATTTAATAACAGAAATAATTTCGACTTTTTATCATACATTATTCCATTTTCACTTTCATATTAATTGTGTTAATGCATGTTATGCAAATTAAGAATCATATATATTATGATAAAATTGTAACAACATATTTTTAATTTATCAGTAAGTATTGAAAAGTAGGTTTTCTTTATTTACATATATATAATATATTGATTGATATAATTATTATTATTATGACAAGTTAGTTACAAAACTTCTCGCATAACTTTTACAAGTAGTTTATTTTTAATTAGTTTATCTAAAAATGCACAGATGAAAGTAACAATTATTATGACAGATTTATGGAAATTTAAATTCATAATATGAATTAGTTTTTATTCTATCTATCTAAAATATAATTTTATTGATGGTATTTAAATATTTCAGATGTATACAATTGTATATTTCTTTCGGCAGCTTTTTCATTAAAGCAACACGATAATTAATTTTAATATTGGATGAATTTGTGGATTTGATAATGATACTATGAAATTATTTAGATAAAAGTAACAAAGAAGAGAAAATAATGTCGTTTTAGTGCGATAAAGAAATATTTATAAAATCAATGTCTTCAGAAGTGTATAGTTAGCAGTATCGATTTCGACAAAATTAAGTGTGTATTCTTCATGTCCTTGTAAAAGTTAGTTTAAAAGTATCGGATAAAAGATAACTCACAATCAAGTGTTAAATTATTAGTTTTCTATTATATTATCCAACGAAAATAAAAAACAAATACATACACACACACGCACATTCAAAAGTTTCACATAAATTGACAATCATATTTTTTATTTTCGTATTTTATTTTCTTGATATATTTCTTTTTAACTGCGTGTTCATTCGTATACAATTAATGTAATAAATTTAAATAGTTATTGTCAATAAATTTAGGTAGGTATTTGAGAAACATAACACACAGTTATCTTATATATTATATATAATGTGAGTTTAGATATAAAATTCTAAAATCTATGGTAGCAATATTCTTATTTCATATAGTAATATTTTATTGCATTTACAATTTTCATTTGATAATGATTAATTAGCTATCGCTGTTTTTAATATCAATTTAATAACAATTTTAAGTTGCAATGTTGCCTGCTATTTTGACAAATTTATATTAAAATATGTGATCTGCATAATAATTTATTTTATCCAATTCATAGTAACATTGTTTGTCCATATCCATACGATGATGATGATAATAATGATGATGATGATGATGATGATGATGGCGATGGTGGTGATGATGATAACGATGATAAACGACAATGATATATATTATTATTTCTATTGACATATGCACATTGAACTTTTTTTACAGGTAATGGATCAGTTAAAATGTGAAAACCAGAGGCTAAAGGATGAAAATGGTGCCTTGATCAGAGTGATCAGTAAATTATCCAAATAACTTCAGTGCTCTCCCATGTTAAAAGCAACATGAATCCTTTTTAATTGTGCTGCTCTTGCATTGATTGAATTTTTTTAAATGGTACAACATATTCATTATATTGTTAATATTCTTATAATGTATATTGTATCATCACATTACTGATGAATTTATTCTTGTGCTAGAAACTTAATTTATTATAAGTAATATCAGTTACTGGCGTGGCTGTGCCAAGAGCGATAAAGTCTTGCTCCTATTCCTACGATCTTATATTTGATCATGAGCAAATTTAGAATTTTTACTATCTTGGATTTTGTTTTTTTTTTTTTTTCAATATCAAAGATAAATTTCTTAGATCATGATAGTGCCAATACTACATGAAGAGCAGGTTGAGCTTTATTCAATCCGTATGTAAAAGAATTCTTTTATTATAACAACAATTTTAATTAATCATGCTGTTGATGTTGACTCTTTCTAAGCACATTTTGTAAATATATAATAACTTGTGCGAAACGTTCTACCCTATGGGATACAGATAAATATACATATACATATACACATACACATAATTAAAGTAGAGTTTACTATTTATATATTATCTTTCTGACATTCGTCCTTAAAAAATCTATAAGTTACAATTGCCATGGCATTTTATAAAATACATAGAACAAAGTGAGAAAGCTGTGGATTAAGGAGATGATTTTCACAGTACTCAAGTGGCCTTTTTCTAAAGACTGTCATTTTTAAATCTTTTATCATTATGATTTTTTTGTCGAACGTTTCAATTATCATAGTGATAACTTTTTTATGCTATTTTGCTGCTTTTTTTCTAATAATAATGCAGCAAATATATCACTTTTTTGAATGAAATTAATATGCTATCTTATATTTCTCTAAAGTAATATATGTGCATTGCATTAATGCATATTAGCATTTGGAATTTTATCAAAAAAACTGTTAATTTTAACGAATTTACTAATACATATACCAAATAGGTCGAGCATATTTTTGCAGTAGCGTTCGTGAAAAAAGGTATTAATCTTGCATCTGATTAGGTTTGTAAACCGTATTCATAGACTTGGCATTTTTTCAACAGCAGCAAACCCTTTATACAAAATTTTACAAAAATAATTCATTCAGTAAATTTAATTATGATGTACTAAGAAAAATGTCTCGTTAATGAATACGGCTTTACATATTTATAAGTAATTAAAAGAAAAAATATCGTACAAGTGACATTGTGTTTTTTTTTAACAATTTTATTGTAAACAATTGTAAAAAGGTATATGGAGGTAGTTATTTCATAATGAAATTTGTTATAAAATAACACTCTTGTGTAACTGTTTAGTATATAGATATGTTCTCTGTATTATATAATAGTGATATGTATGTGCTTATTGTATTATATAGTTTCAAAGTGTTCACATGAAAAAAAAAAAGAAAAAACAAAAAAAAAACAAAAAGTTCTTATATAAATACAAATTTATATGTGTAGGATCTATGGAAAAAAAATAGATTATAACTGAACAATTGGATAAAGAATTAAATTAGATCCATTTGCTTTTTATATACATCAGTTCTATTATTCATTGTATACTTTCAAAATCTTAACTTGATAATTTTTTAAATAATTGATTTATTCAACAAAGTTTTCAATTCTATGTATGAAACAGACTATTCTCTATTGTATAGTTATAATCAATATGTATAATAACTGATTTAATTGCAATTTGCAATATGCAGGATGATCTTTATCAAATATATTCTATATTATTGTTTACATAATTGATATTTTAATATGACGTATTTTTATTAGTATTACAGATGAGTAATAAGAAAATAGATGCTATATTTTAATTTTAGTGCAGTAATCAATTACTAGATGATATTATTCATTTTTATTATTATCAGTATTTATAAAATTAGAGAAACAATTTAAATGTGAAATAGTTTTTCAAGGATTAAAATGTCTGAAAAAAATATCTTTTAAATTCTATAGTTTTATTTAATATATTAATATAAAATAAAAAAAATGTATAAGTCATTTGTATCTATCTGAAATGTTCAAGTTGTTAGCATATACTATAATCATTTTTTTTCATATGAAAACTATTCATAATTTGATAAAGATTGTCATCTGCTTTTATCTTCCAGGATATAATAGTAGACATGTCACATACTCAGGCATAAGAAATGAATATAATGACGAAGACTTATTGAATGCTATGCGATATGTCTATACTTTATTTAATGATTATAAATATTAAGAATAAACCTATACTACGATTCTGGCAACACGTTTATAGTTGCAAAAGGAGACTGATAATTCTAGTCTCCAATTTGTAATATCAGAATTATTTATTTCCTATTTGATTTTGTACTTGTGACATTACAATTTATAGAGAATTATGTGCAAAAAGTTTATCGTGATTTTTTATATAATATTTTGGATATGATAATATGTAAATATGTTAGAAAAAACAGCTTTTTAAAGCAATCGTGAAAGTTCTTTTATATATATATATATATTACATATATATACATTATAAAATAGTGTGACCAAAAAGATATATTAAAATTAAAATGAGCAAACAAAATAACGTAGCAAACTGCTTTGTGCTATTATATACATATCAGGTAAGTTCATAAATGCATACCTTTTTCTTAGAAGAATTTTTCTATTAAACGATTCAGAATTGACGATACTTTTTTCATGTTAGCACGTTCATTTGTACTTTGGGCTACTTTCCCTAGCAATGTTCTAAATTCTTTTTTCTTCTTTCCAACTGCATATTTTTTTGCAATTTTTGGATTTTCTTCAATAACTTTTTTACATATAATTTCTAATTCCTTTTCATCATTTATTAATATCCAGTTATTCTCTTTCGCAAGCTATACGTAATAAATATAGATTAAGTGCTTATAGAATATAATTCTACCATAAAATATACTTATTTCACACAGTAGCAAATTAAGCAGTAATTTTTGTAATGTAAAAGATTAAACTTACCTGGCTAGGACTTTTGTCTGATTTAACATTTAAATATTTTAATATTTTTATTGCTGTTGCCACATTAATTTGATCAGATTGCATTAAATCAATTAATTCTGAAATATATTCTATTTTATCTTGGCTAAAAAAAGTGTTGTCAATTAATATTTTTGACAAATAGTTGCATCCTAATTAAACAAATGTATTTATATTACAAATTTACTAAATTAGAACATATGAAAACTTACCAATAATCAAAATTTATTTCATTTGAATTCAAAAATAACTGCAATGTATTTATAATGAAATTTGCCGCTATGTTTGGATCAAGATTTTTGTTTCCTTCAATTACATTGAAAAATAACTCCAAATAATCTAATTCATTCTAAAATAAAATAAAAATAAATTATATTAAAATGATCATTTTTTTTGTTTAAACTAAATGACATTAAAACTTACACATAATTGTAAAATCAAACGATCCTTAAGACCATATTTTTCTTTCAACCTTTTACGTTTTTCAAGTGGTAGTTCAGGTAATTGTTTTTTTAATGTAGCAACATCTACTAAGTTATATTTATTGTTAGTATTCTCAAGACATATTCGCAGAGGAAGAAGATCTGTTTCAGGCATGAACCGATAATCCTAATAATAATATATTACATTATTTTCTTAAAAAATATTAACATTAAAAGTTAATAAATTTAAAAACTAAAATTTAATGTACTGACACATTATATTATACCTGTTTTTCCTCTTTTTCTCGTAACGTAACTGTTTTCTTGTTTACGCTATCCCATGCTCTAGTTTCATTAATAACTGACTTCCCATACTGTAGAAGTAAGATCTGTCGGTTTATCTCGTATTTTATGGCAGAAGCAACAGCACGTACATGTGCAATATTTTTTAACTCTGTACGAACTCCTAAATTATCATCCGAACTTACGGAAACATTTGCATCGATTCTGAATGCTCCTTCTATAATATTATGTTAGAATTATAGAAATCGATATTTAAACGATATTATATTTACAAATAATATATATATATTTTTTGTAGACCTTCCATTTTACATGAACAAGTACCCAATATTCGAAAAATATTGACTAATTCTTTTACAGCAGCTGCTGCTTCTTCTTCATCATTTAAATCTGGCTCAAAAACTAATTCCATCAATGGTACACCAGCACGATTTAAATCAATGAGATTCCTATTACAACAGATATATGAACTCTATAATATATTGATATTATAATTGAAAAAATTATAATAAAAGAACAATAATGTGACACATTTGATTGTGGATTATATAATATTTATATTATATAAACAACTTTTAAAATAATTAATATTATTAAAATCACTTTTTTACCTTCCAGCAGATTCATCGTGAAAACTTCGTCCACTGTCCTGTTCTAATTGTATCTGTTTTATTTTTGATACTTTTTCATATGGTTCTTTACATACTTTTGGATTTTCTACTAAGAAATGTAATTCACCATTACTAGCCAATGGTTGTTTGCATTGTGTAATTTGATATCCAGCCTAAGCAGAAAATACATGGAAATAAATGCGACACTCCTATATCAAATCGTGATAATTAATTGCTTT
Source organism: Polistes canadensis (assembly GCF_001313835.1). Lineage (NCBI taxonomy): Eukaryota > Metazoa > Arthropoda > Insecta > Hymenoptera > Vespidae > Polistes > Polistes canadensis. Next base: position 75,263 of record NW_014569885.1, read on the forward strand.
GATCTACGAACGACTCAAATATATTTGAGCATATTTATTATTAAAGAAATACTTAACATACTGGTAAATCTGGATAAAAGTAATGTTTTCTTTCAAAGATTGAAATTTCATTTAGTGTACAAGATAATGCTAAGGCTGTAGTAACACCTGCTTCGACACATTTTTTATTAAGCACCTACAATAATTTATCTTGTTAATTCATCTTCATATATCTCATCTTCATATATCTTCATCTTATATATGTATAAATAATTGAAAATTTTACCGGCATTGTTCCTGGAGTTGCACAATCGAAAAAAGATACGCAAGAATTAACGGGTTTTTGAAATTTTGTAGAAGCAGGAGAAAACAATTTTGAATTCGTTGCTATTTGTGCATGAATTTCTAAACCAATAGTAGGCTTCCATTTCTTCCTAAAATATAATAATAATCAATACAAATATTGGTAATTGTTAAAACAAATAAATAAATATATAGGGTCGTCGTTTTAACAAACTGAAAAACATTATACATTTCTTTTTGATAAGTATTTGAAATGGTATATTGAGCCCATACTTTTTTAACAACAATAATTCTATTTGAAAAAAAGACCAGTACTAATTTTATTCTTTTTTTTGAGACATGTAGTTTGTCTTTTGATATTATTATTCTAAAAATAATGTTTATGACAGTAATGGGTTTTTACTTGATTACGTGTTCTTGCGTTGACAAGTATATTCGTGGAAATCGAACGATTGTATTTTGTTGACATGTGATAAAGATTTGACTTGATTTGACGGTTATATTCATGTTCAATTTTAAATTAAATAAATTCAATGTTTTTCTATGAACATTTCAAGATCAATTACAATGAAGTTAGTCGAGTTCGAAAAATCGATTTAGTTAATTTCGACTATCGATATTATCACTAAAATTTTAACCAATAAAAATCGAAGAAAATCCAAAGAGATTCTAACGTATCGATATAGTGAAATTAGTTTTTTAAAGTTCGTATAGTGTTAAAACGTTTGTTTCAAAGCACACATAAGATATAACGAATAGTTTATTTTTAAATAAATATTTTACAAATCATTAATTATTAATTAGAAAAGTATATATGACTTATGTGTCATATATTAAAGTGATTTTTCTATATAGTACACATAAATCTGCTTCCGATGTCATAGGAATCGAATTAGAATCCTTTTCTTCTTCCATTTTATCAATACTTTGAATTTTTCAAGAGATTTATTTTTGGGTGATTCAAGTTTATTTCAGATATTATTTCATTGAATTAAATTAAATCTTTAAATGTTACATCAACTTCAATTAAGATCGACCTTAAAGCAGTTTTAAAACATTTGCACAAAGGTGGATTCAAAAAGAAACTGGATGTTGGGTTCACGAAAGTGTCATTTCAAATTTGGCGGAAATATTTGAAAAATCATAACTTTTTTCATGTTTTTTGATCGATATAGGTAATAAGTTTTTATGAAAGATATTCGTAATAAAAAGAGAAGAGAAAAAGAAAGATAAAAAAGAAAAGAAAAAGAAGAGAAATGAAAGAAAAATTAAATGCGAATAAAAATGGAAGATATAGTGTAAAAAAAAATATTAAAAGAAGTTGGCGCTGTAGTAGTTTAGCAATAGTGGGCAGTACAGTAGGATTTAAGCCTAGACAGGATGTGTATGGGTTACGTCTGTTCAGAAATTTTTAGACACGATTTTAACTGATTTGAGTTAACTATCGATAAGGTAGTGATTTGTCAATACTCAGACCTTAATAACGTGAATTTATACACTTGGCTGCTGTCAGCTGCAATCATTAATAAGGACTAATAATACGACGATGATAATTAATAATACATCGACATTAATATTCGACTGAGATAGCATTATTAAAAACTCGGTAATCAACTTATTATTTAAACATAATGTTATCTTTATAATAGTAGAATGAGTTGTAATATAACGTTACTTAAAATCATTTTTTTTTCTTTTTTTTTTTCCATTTGACATTATTTATTAGAGAACTAAAGGCAACGATTAATTTTAATGGTACGTGAAACATTATTTGACAGTTAATAATCTAAAGTTATTAGAATGATTATTGGAATTTTACTTTGTTTTACGAGAACGTTAAATATTTTTAAAAATAAAATTTTAATTTATCAATGAAAATAGGTTCAAGCAGAAAATGACAGAAAGCTTGATAAATGAATGGTTGGCAGATTGTGGAGATATATCACCTTCTAAACTTCATACCTTTGCTACCACATTATCGCAAGATAATGAGATAGTTAGAGCACTTTATGTATTGCTCGAAGAGCGTAGCAAATATAGCCAGGTATTTTTACTATTTTTTATATTACATATTAATATATTTATTATTCTTGATTTTAATTATTGTTATCATTTTATAATTGTCTTATTTATTCTTTATTTCAGCTTGTAGATACTGTTTGTAATCAACTATTTGATTTCTATCGTTCTCAAGAGATAGAACTCAGAAGATTTACTTTGCAATTTTTACCTACGCTGATATTTATTTATTTAAATTCTGCTGCCCATGGCGATATCAAGGTAATAATATTGCATTATTTAGTTCTTTAGTTTTAATTATTATTTCCATTTTATTATGAGTAGAATGATCAATACTACTTTTCTTTTTTGCACGATCAATGCTACATTTTTTTTTACATGATCAAAGTACAAGCATATAAGATGTAAGAAAAGTGTTATATAATGTAGATCAGGTGTAATTTGCATTCGAAATATGCATAAGATATGACATGTGACTTACTTAATTGCAGCATTCAAAACTTGTGTGAGAATAAATATGTATTATTGCTAGACTCTAGTACTATTATGAGTAATTGTGACTGATATTTGCTTATTTAGAAAATAATATATATTTTCATTTTTATCTCAATTTACTTTTTTGATTAATAAGAAAATAATATTTTAATTACACATACGTCTGTATAATTAATTAATTATATAAAAATGCGTGTAACTACAATTATTATTAGTATACAAAAGAACGTATTAAACATTTCTAATTGTTTTCTTTCTGTTGACTTTTCTAATTATTTAAAACTTATAAATAATTTATTGCTATATTTAATATAGAATTGCCGCACAGTTGAAACTCTTCTAATTGGGTTATATAATCTCGAAGTAGTGGATAAATCTGGACAACAAAAGGCGGTTTCTTTTCGATTACCATCTCTCGCTATGCTATCTATATATCACGAGGTATACAAATTTTTTGTTGTTTTTTAAAAATATACATTAATATATGAATACCAATTTTTGATTATTAAAAATGATAATACGAAATATAGTTATTGCAGATAAATTACAAATAAAAAATCATATATATATATATAAATTAACGGTAACTTAAAATATAAAAAATATATAATAATGTATCCAATTAAATGTTCTTATACATATATATATATATAAATTTTATGTTGAGTAGCCAGCAAGCTTGACACCAGCTTCCTTAACAGAAAGTGCAGTACGTCGTTTCGAAGAATGCAATACAAAACTTGTTAGTTGGGGCCCTTTACGTCAAGTAGAAACTCTGAATGCTCAAAATAGATTAAAAGTGATGACCGCTCTACTTTTCATTTATAACCAACAACTGGGTTATATAAATAAGTTTGCTTTGGAGCAATTGTGCAAAGTTGCAACAAAGTAAGCTTGATTAATAAGATTCTAAATCTAAAGTAACTATCAGCTTGAGTATTATTTCATTGGAGCTGTTATGAAGGTTTTATTATGAAATAATTAATCATAAACTATATGTTGTCACAGGCTTGTTACTCAAGGTTTCACGAAACCGGGACACCATCAACGATCTTCATATGGCAGCGAATCTAGTTTTGTTCCAAGACTTTTGCCACGCATACCTGTTTCAACTCAATTTCTTCTCGAATTTCTTCAAGCAGTTTATTTTGCAATGTATATATGCCATCTATTAAACTCTTCTATTACTTAACGTGTAAATAAGTTAGTAATTATTAACTATCAAATAATTTCATGTTATTAGGTACAATGATTGTTGGTATGTAGCGAGTCAAGCTGTGGAGGATATACACAACAGAGCGTGTTATGAAATGTATCCTGATGTAATGTTGGTTACAAATGCCATACGAAATTCTGCCAATTCTGGGCCATCTGGTAAATATTTGATTTGCGATAAAAAGATATTATATCCTTTAAGTATTTTTATTAATGTGATTTTTTTGTAATTTTAGGTCAATCAAGTGATGGATCTATTGGTATTTGTGTTGCATTGTCCTCTGTAACTGCAACTCCAACAATATCAAAATCTATGATTACAAATGCTTCATTCCGCACTAAAAAATTACCAGGTATGTATATACCAGAAATAATATATTTTCTTTTCATACGTTGTATCGTTAAGTTAATTGTTTAGAAGTCTAAAAATACAATTTTTTTGCTTCGTATTGCTTTGTATTATTAAAAAAAGAAAACAAAGAAGAAAAAAAAAGAAACATATGACAATATTGTATAATAATATTTTACACAGATATTTATTGATAGATTTGAATGTACAGTATATTTTCAATTATCTTTGCATCCCCGTAGAAAGAAATAATATAAGATAATAATTTTCTTTTCTTTTTTCATTACGTTTATTTTATTTTAAAAAATGATGAATAATTGAAAGTACATTGTACTTTAATTAACAAATAAGGGAAGTATATACACAACAGTTACAAATATATATAAACATTAATACTAACATTGTCATAGAACATTACTATACAACAAATATAAATGTAAATATTAAATTTAAAAACGTAAATATGTGTAAATAGAGATGTAATACGATGAAGAAAAGGTGCATGAACGTTTCTGAATAATTCAATGTTAAATGTGTTTTTTATATAACTCTAAACATTGAATAAGTTAATAATTTTCTGTTGCTGCTACTATGTTGAACAAGTAGTTTTCTTTTACATCAAATACACAATTATTACGAATCTCTGATCATACGTAATTAAACTTATAACAATGTTTCTATTTTTATATATAAACAAGTAAATTCAATGAATGTGCATTTGTTACACACATGTGTCATTAGATGATCTGGATGAAAAATTGTTTGCGGATGAGTTACACAGTACTGAAGTTGAGAAGCATCAACAACCAACATCGTCTGGAAGTAATAAACGCCGTAGTTGGCTTTGGAAGCATGCTTTTTCCAATTCTCTCGATGAGGATGATATTGGCAAAACTCATTCTTCCACCTCTCTGGAAAGTTCCAGACGAGGGAGCACGTGCAGCAATCAAAACTCACCAAACAAATCACCTTTTAAAAAGAATAAAGACCAGCGAAAAGTTGCTGGAGATAGTATTGAAGATGGTATAAAACAGAGACAATGGAAAGACACGACAGAAATATACGATTCGGTTTATAATGAAAATAGATTAAATGCCAGTACACATTTATATAGTGTATTAGAAGAACAAGCTTTAGGAGAGGCTATTCAAGAATCGTCGGAAAGTTTGTATACAGGAAGCAGTACAACAGGCACATTTGCTACTACCATTGCATTATCAACAAATACATGGTATTCAATGTAATGTTGTTGCAATATAGGATCACTTAATCTTGCCAAAGTTGTTCACCAATCACGCGATTACAATATTTGATTTAATACGAGCACTGACCACTTCTATGATCAATATATAACTTATGCAATTATAGATTATGACTATTTCAGAAATATTATCCATCATCAGTGATGGAATACAAGTATATACAAAGCACATATTATGTGTTTCCAAAGAGACTGCATGCAAATGCAATATATATTTAGTTTAATGCACCTAAACCATTTGGTATATATAGATTAAAACACACAAATTCAGCTATATATTTTTCTTCTCATTTGCTTATTTATTCACAAATTTGCTTAAATCTCATAATCTTATATTAAATACCTTATATACATGGTGCTTTAAAATATTATTTTATTAAATGTACATTATGTGTAAAAGTTTGAACAATTTATGTCAAATCTTGATTAGTTCAAATTGAATTATCTTTTACATACAGAATGATTAAATCTATCTATAGTATATTCAAAATTTAACACGAAACTATTTGCATTTCTTCCGCAGATGATATACCAATTCAAGTTGTAAAGGAAGATTCTGGTGGAGAAGGGAAAGGTAATTTGGTTTCTATCACAGAAGAGCAAGAATCAATAGAACCAAATCGTGCTGGCTCGATGCGACAAGGAAAGGATCAGAAAATTTCATCAAAAATGACTAATTTTCCAGTACTTGGAAAGAAGCCTAAAGAAAGAGATGGAAAAACAGCTAAGAATCCTCTTAATGCAATATGCGATAAGGAAAAGAGACTTGGATCGCAAAATACATCGAAAGAGAATATTAAAGGAAGTAGTTCGATGTTAAACAGTGAACAATCAGAAGTTGATATAAGTATTAATGGCTGTATGAACAGAAAGAAGAATAATAGTGTGGAAAATAATTCATTTGGAACAGACAGTGTTACTTTAATGGATGGAGAACGACTTGGATTAAGTGGGGACACTGGCGACAACAATATTAATATAGAAGCTCCTATCAACTTAAGGGCGCATAACGAATCAGAATCATTGACTTCTTCAATTCAGGTTAGCTCAGTTTAAACAAGATTAAAAAAACAATCTATATAACAAAAAGTCAACTTAAGAGATAGTAGTGGGCTAAACTACTGTGAACACTTTTGACTATCCTTGTATATAGAAATACCACATTAATAATGTGTGTGCTACTATAAACTATTTCCTCATTAGTATTAATACCACAATGAATTAAATATCTCTGTGAGAATATAAGTGAAAGATTTCAATAAATACAGGTACTACAGATTGTAAAATGCACAAGTTCAATTGGATTTCTTGTTAGAAGAAAACAGCCCACTACTTCATTGATCTCTACAATTAGTTTAAAAATGGGGAAGGGAACAATGAATTAATGTTGTATTTTCTTTTGTTAAAATTAATATTGATAAACTTTGTCATTGTAATATACATATATAATTTGTTTTCTATATATTATATGTTCTATTTGCTTCTTATGCTTTTTAATGTTTTCTCATTTATATATTTACTTAATTTATATGACATACGTTGATTTTGCAAAGAATAATTTATAAAGTCAAGCATTATTTATAGAGTAAGGTATTCTAATGTGCAGTAATGTTAATCTCAAAACCAAAATTTATATTTTTAATAAAAAATATCTGTACTTTTGTGTTATTTTTTTTATATATAAAACAATAGTAACAGAAATAAATATTCATCTAAGCAATATATTATAATGATTTACACACAAGTTATAATTAGAACATTATTGAGTATTAAATGCTCAAAATGTTATTGCATTTTATATTAAGTTATTCTTATAAGATAAATTGTTAAAATAGGCAATTATTAAGATTCTATTTTTTTTTTTTTTTTTTTTCTAAAAAAAAAAAAAGAGAAAACTGTTTTATTTATTTAAATGATATTTAACTCAGAATGGATTGTAGTACTTATTAATATATGATTTAAATTTATTATTTTTTGCTTTCTTATTTTTTCTTAATATACATATTCTGTCATTTTTATACACATGCATTAAATTTTATGTATCTGATATTTAATAGAAAATTGTCTTGATAAAATCAAAGTATCATTATATATAAACGTGCTTTTTTTCACTATCAAATGTTAATATTATAATATTCAAAACAAGTTAACATATCATAAGTTATTAATGATTTATTTTTAATTAATTCGCTTTTTATTGCTTGTTCTTAATTCCTATGAATTTATTTTATTCATTGATTCGAGACAATATGAAATTGATATAAGATTTAATACTGATTGTGAGTAAATGATTAAACAATTGAATAACAAATGTAACAAAATTTAGGTTCTTCGTATATAAATAGCATTACTGCAGTAGAATTCTGTATGATTTTAACTGTTAAGACTATTGGTGTATTTTGGCTTTGTAACGTCATATTGCTATTGTATTTATAAAAATGAACAATTTTTTTATTTCATTACTTATAGTAGTTCTTTTTTCAATCAAAAAAAAAAAAAAAAAAGAAAATAAAAAAAGAAAATAATAAAGATACAAAAAATAAGTGCTTTAACTCTTTAAGTGTTGTACAAGTGTACAAAGGAAATGTTTTCATTAAATCCTATAACAAATATAACACTTAAAGGGTTTTAGTTTGGGCTTAGAACTTTCGCCCCCATAAGACTGTATGCTGCATTATGTTATTAATAAGTATAATGAAAATGTATTATCATATGAAAATATATTGTTGTTAACGAGTTATAGTATATTTACTATGAAATAATTTGACTCATAAAAACCGGAAAAAAAAAACACTTGGATATGGGGTTTTTTGCAATCAATAAATATTTTTAAAATTCGACAGAGATAGATAATAAAGTAGAAGTTAAAGAAATTAATTACATGCTTGACTTGATAAAAAGTTGGCAATATTACATGGAAGTTATATTCTGCCATATGATCCTGTTCTATCTATTGGTCAACAAAAAATATATTGTATTATTGGATAAGAATTTAAAAAAAAGAAAAAATAGAAAAAGAAAGAAAAAGGGACAAAAAAAAGTCACTTATTAGCTAGTTTCCTGCTGCAAAGATATTTTGGGAAAAAGACGCAATATTAAAATCATAAAACAAGATAATATATATTAAATTGTTATAGTTTACAAAAATTAGAATTTAATTAACTATTTTGTAGTATTTTTTTACACATAAATGATATTTCTAGTTAATTTATGTAATATATTCTTTTTCTTTGCATTTGAAACATGTACAAAATATCCAACATCAAATGATGAAAATATATAGAAATGTATGGATATGATGATACACATGAACACAAATTTAGATAAATATATGTAAATATTATTGAAAAAATTGGTGAGCCACTATTTTTTCATTTACTTTTACATGTATTTGAGAAACTGTATTATATTACTAAGAGAAACAAGACAAAAACTATTTCATTTTGTACGTGTTAAGAAAACAGTCAAAGGATTTCGTCTTACATATTAACTTTAATATAAAAAAATAGCAATAAATATTTTAACAATTCATTATAATGCTTCGGAATTAAAAAAGAAAAAGAACACTATAAGATTATTCTCAAAGAAAATTATTGATTATAAATTTGAAAAGATGTATAATTTCTATACTTCGTAAATGTATCTATGTCTCAAAGCCTAATTAATATTAATTCATAAAGATATCAAATTTAAATTATATTACATATATTGATATTATTTTATTTAAACAAGCAAGAAATAATATCTGAGTTACCCATATCACTGCCATTTGAAATAGTGTAGAAACATTGATCATCCAATCTCGATTATATTTCTTCATTTTAATCTGTTATATGTTGTTTAATGTATGCACTTTCAATACTTCACATGATGATGTTACCTATGAGAAAAAGAACTAATATTTTAAGAATTGAGCAACTTAAATACTGTAAAACTGTTGATAGTAATTTATTATTGCAACACAAATTGTGGTCAAGGAAAAATAGTATAGAAGCTGTATGTAAAAAAATATCCTAAAATTATAATTATATGTTTAAGATGTTTGTCAAACTTGTACAAACAATAGTTAATGGGGAGAACTGATTCATTTTATAACATAATACTCTATAAAGGTATTATTAAACACAAATTCATTTTTCACAAAAGTCTGTCTAATGATACGTACATACAATACACTTTCTTGTACAATGCATTATATGAAAAGAATGTATTTGCACGTGACAAATAAATTGTACATAATTAGTAATCATGTTGAAAAACGTAGCACTGAATACAGCAATGCACTTATTAAATATTAAATATATATATAAAATATAATTAATAATTACTCTTATTGACATGTGTAAGTACAAACAGAGTTATCGGAGAAAATGATAATTCATATATTAATTCTCATTCGTGTTATTATTATCAAATTTTCTTTGTTAACGAATTATAATAATAGAGATGTAAATGTTAATATGTATACACAATTGTATATAATATACATAATAAGTCACATAATGTTAATGGTATTTAAACTCTACATAAATGATTTATTCAGAAGTATTATAACGCTTCACTTAAACTAACTTATTGCTCTAAGTGTTATCGTGATACAAGATTCGTGTAGAATATGAAAAGTACGACAGGCAGAGAGTAAAAAGGAAACGACCAAAAAAATTACAGTTTCCTTTGTTTCTTTATTAGGTAGATAAGATTATCTCCTCTTTTTATACACTATTAATAATTCTTATCTAATACATAAATGTTCTCCGTTTTGCTTATAGTTTAAATTATTCATATGACTTCTACTATTATCTTTCTGTTACTTTGTTTTTCTGTTCTAGTAATTTCTTGGAATTATGTAACCTTTATAGAAATGTATTTCTTTATTTTCTTATTTATTTTATTTTATTATAAAATTACAATTATATTTTAGCGTACCATTACAATATATTAAAACACATGGAAATATACAATCATTACCTACTTACATATTAACCAATTTCCTTCTTTAGGAATATTATATTAAATCAATTAGTTGTTTATCGCGTCTAAAAATAAAATTATTAATTAAAGTGTCACAGGGAATATTAAATATATATATATATATATTTGAATTTATGTAACTTTGTTCTTTACTGTATTGTAATTGATTTATAAAAATGTTAACATTGTTATTTTGTTGTTTAACCATTCTATTAAAACGAAAAATAAAAATAAATAATAAGAATTTTTATTCTTTAAAACTATTTTCAAATGTCTTTTTATATACAGATTATTCTAAAATATTATATGCACTTATTAGTAGAGTTACTACTATCCCAAACACTGTCGAAATGTTTCCGTAAATTGATTTCCTGTTACAATATAATAATATATATAAAAAATTGATATAATGTAAATAAATTCATTAGTTATATTCTCCCGAAGATTAATCAAATTAAAGATAAAAATAATTAATCTTACTTACATTCCGTATTTCATGATTATATAGTTCTTGACAATTCTTTATAAAAGTAGTTGTTTCTTCTTCTACCTTTTTTATAAGATCTTGAAATGTCTTTATTTCCATATCTACGTCGTTATATACTCGTTTCTTATTTTCTAATTCACTTAGTGTTACTTGTTTTTTACTATAAAAAAAATATTTATAATTATTGAACATATACCACAACAAAATGTTGCACTTAATAATTTTAAGTACCTCAATAATTGTGCTTGCAATTCACGAACTGCGTTTAATCTTTCTTTGGTTTGGGTAAGAATCTCATCGATAGTAGATCCTTGATTATCTTCTTGATCTTTGTGTTTTTTATTTAATTCAGTAATATGAATTTCCATGGTATCAACTTGCTTTTGAAGACTTTCGCCTTGAATAATATTCTTCCTATAAATCGTACATATAATAAATTCTACTCGTGTTTAATGATGAAACCAAATAAATATAATTTCATAAAACTTAAAGACATATACAAAACATACTGTAAGCATTCATGTATATCCTTTATCTCTGAGATCATCTCATATTGTTTTTGCACAAGGGATAACAAATTCTCATATTTCTTTTCCAATTCTTTTTTAGTTAGAAACGTTTTTTCCAACATTTTTCTCTCTTCAATTTTTTCTTCATGTTGTTGTTCTAAATCACACAAACGAGTTGAATATTCTTCCGGAGAGGTAACTACTTCTAATTTTAATTCTGCTATCGTTTTGTCGAGCTAAAAATTGTGTATAAAATATTAACTTTTATATAATGATAATATAAAAAATAACTATACGCATATGTACCCTGTTAGTTTCAACTTTGTGAGCATTATATTCTTCTAATAATTTTTTTCTCTCCTCTTCTATACTCAACATCTCTTCTTGTATTTCAAGTTTGCTTGTTTCATTATTGTCGAGAACTGAACGCAATTGCTCTATTTCCATTTTGTACTAAAATATTTATGTTGTCATAAACAAGTATCTTGTCAATTTCATTTATTAATATCTATCTAATAAAACATTTCTAACTGAATAATACCTTTTCCTTTAAGGCTAATTGTCTGGAAGTGTTCACATTTTTTTCATTTATTAACGTTTGTATATTTTGATTTTTTTCATTCAATTCTTCCAACTGTTTAACTTTGCTATGTATTTTATTAATAAGGCCTTGGATATCCAATTCTTTATTACTTACATAAACTATAAAATTTGCTAAATATTTTGCCACTCTACATATCCTTTTAGAGCCTGTTCATAACATAAAAATAAATAATAATTCAATAAATACAATAATAATACAATAAGTATAATAATTGTACTTACCACCGCTAGTAATATCACTTAAACAAAAACTTTTTATAAATATCCTGTCACATATTTGTTTTATTGCTACATATAAATTAATAATGCTTACAATATCTGTATCTTCCGTAGAAGATATAGCTAATTGTTGCTCGAAAGTGGGCTTGTTAATTACATCAACATCAATCTTAAACAATTTTAAAAATGTTTCGATTAAACCCATAACAAATTCCTCTGTAGGATTTCTAAGATCACGTATGCTTGATGGCAATTTAATATCACGCAACAAATTATCAAGTTCTTCCAAATCAGAATCCATAATTGTTTAGATTGATGAATTACAAATGATATTTTAAATTACTATAAAACATAAATCCAATATAAATATGAGAGCTTTTTAATTTAAATTCATATATTCAACTACATATACTAACGACTAAAATTGAGATTGAATTCAAATTGGTACTCGTTAGTGTTATTTCTATGAGTCGGAAGTTTCTATTTCTTTAAAATCTTATTCATAAGAACCGTTGATACATTTCATCCAATAAGATATATACGAATAAAAATTTAACCAATAGAATGACTTTACAAAGATACGGTAACCAATCATAAGTGATTTTATCAAATACTTGAAAATGCGCGTAATAGAAATTGTTAAAGATTTTTATGTTTTTTTAATTATTCGTTTTATAAAATAATTAAATATTTCTGAATGAGAATTGTTGACTGACTTTTGTAATTAGTATTAATTTTCGAAATAATTCATTTTAACAAATAACCTATATACACTATATTCATTAGCGATGTGTACCACATTCGTGGGTACTCTGAAATTAGAGTACTGTACTATTAGATCAGAGGAAGAATTTTTATATATCAAAGATACAAAGTAAATCTGAAAATAACTTAAAAACATATCCAATAAATTAATTCTTCATGTAATGTATATATGGAATTTGAATTATAATTATAGTTGATGCCATTGTATATTCATATAACACACTGACAATTGCAGCTGGTAAAAATAATTTTGTAATCAACGACATATTTTTTATCACAACTCTTAAGTTCAAAGTAAAAACCCAAATAAAATGGCTGGAATTTGCCGACTAAGTGCTTTCAATACCTTAAGAAGTGGCATAAATTTAATAAAATCGCAAAAAATGTTATGTCGTTCAATAACTACATCACCTAAAAAAAACGATAGTACTACTACTAATGTGATCGAATCGCCTGAGAAAAAGCAACCTTGGGTTAGCTATGGTTTTGATGATAAAGACGAGTTAGATGATCGACGTAAGATGCACGAATCATTTTTCTTTGCTGTCACAATAGGCATGATATTTACTGCATATGTAGCTATGTATAAGCCTGATTTGAAATCATTAGCCTCTTGGGCACAACGTGAAGCATATTTACAACTTCGGTATAGAGAAGAACATGGTCTCCCACTTATCGATATGAATGTAGTAGATCCTGCTAAAGTTATTCTTCCTACTGATGAAGAATTAGGCGATACAGATATAATTATTTAAAAATATACAATGCTTCTTTATGTAATACGTATTAATGTAGTTATGTCAACCAATGAATATCGATAAACCATAGTTTTGGTTGTATTCAATGATGTTTATATAACATGCTATGTAAATAAACTATAATAAAAATAGTTTTTATAAGTTAAAAGAAATTATAAAACATATCCTTGCTATTAGTAGAAATATAAATTAATATTTTAAGTTGATTACATATACTATATTGAACATTTTACTTTAATTATTATCTGTAAAAAATTCTAATTCTAATTTTATCAGAATATTTTTATTTTTAAAAATTAATAATTAATCTATTTCTACAATTTTAGGAAATATATAATAAGTATTATTATATGCGTTGGATAAAAGTAATTATATTTTTATCATCAACTGATAAAAGTAACAATAATTTCTAGTATGTAAAAATATTGATATTACATATTTTGTCAGTTTATGAAGGTCGTATTTAATTATAAAGCGATAAGTAAATATTTAGATTATTAAAGAGAAAGAACATTATGTGAGAAAGAGAGAGAGAGAGAGAGAGAGAGAGAGAAAGAACAAATATATTTTTATAAATAATAACGTATCACCATCCGCTGCGCGATATATTTTATGCAATTTCTTTTTTTAAGTTTATTTAAACGTATTCTTTAAAAATTTTGTTAAGCTAATATTTATGTACAATATTAAATATTTCATACATATTATGATGTGACATTTGAGACACATAATAATCCTTATCAAAGATACAATCTTTGTGACATTAATGATCTATATTCGCGTACAAATAGGTAATGCATTGATTTAATATTGCGTAATATGTTCTATTTTATTTTACCTACATATTGAATATTTTATCAAAGGGCAAAAGAAGATTGCATTTGAAGAATCAGAAATAACTGTTACTGTGTCGTTACCGATGTAGGTGGAGATGGAGTAGTAGTTGGTAATGGATTCTGATGAAGAACAGAGGAATAAAACGAAGGATTTTGTGGTAGAGTTGCATTAACGGTAATGGGAGGCATTCCTGGTAATGAAATAGGTGTTGTCACAAGTTGGGATTCCTTCACATTGAAAGGTAATGAAGAAATAGTATTTGGTGCACCCGGTAAATTATAACTCTGCATTGTAATCGCATGTGGTGTAGTTGTTACTCCTATTGGAACATTTCCTTCCATAGAATATGATGAAATAGGTGGACTGGTTGGCATCCCAGGAATGTTTGGACTATCTTTGTAATGGGAAATGTCAGTACCTAAGAAATGATTAATAAAAATTAGGTATTTTCAATTATAGTAATATCTAAATAAATTTGCTTACTAGATGAAGTAGTAACAATAGGTTGATTAGAGGAAGGATGAATCGTTGGATTAGTTGTAGTAGCTCCAGCATCAGCAGGATTTATTTGCGATAAATTAGGATGCAGAATAGCTTGCGACGTAACGACAGTTTCATTTTTACTAGTATTATCAACAGTCGTAATATAATTTGAGGGAATTGAGAATCCAGGAGGAATGCTTGTAACTGTAGTAGTTGCATTTGTTTGCATTTGATTGGGAACAGTAGTTTTTACGTTAGACTAGAAAAGATAAAATAAAAAAAAAATGAATATCTTTAATAAAATTATAATAATCAATTTTGAAAATCAGTATTCAATACCGTAGTGTAATACGATGAATTACGTGGCTTGGTCTCAGGAATATTTCTGATAGGTATTCTATGCAAGTATCCATACCCAATTCCACATCCTAGACTGCAATAACAGAGTATCGATTGGTATTGGAATCTTTGTAACGCTTATGCAAGTTCCTAATTCTTATTTATCTTTATAATACTTTAATGTCTTTTTTAAAGTACCTTCCTTCACCACCCCATGTAGTGTTAGGTGTAATAGTAACTTCTCTACAAGAATCATCCTTCGTATTATATACGTATAATTTCAAAGGCCGAGACTCATGAGCTTCTATCAGAGTAAATAAATCTTCACTTTCGTGTAAAACAGAATCTGCTCCAATAATGTAATCTGTGAAAGGACGTAAACCAGCAAGTTCTGCGGGGGAAGAAGGATGTACTTCCTAAAAGTAAAATTTAACTATAATATAGAAATGATTTAATATCATTCAATTTATCATATCATTAATTTGTACTTACAAGCACATGCCAAACATTTTCATTAGCACCCTCAAACGAACAAAATCGTACACTAACACCAAGAAATCCTTGTCCACCCCATGTCATACTAGGTACAATAACAGTATGACGTACAGATTGTGTTTTACTACTATATACGGTAATAGTTACTTCTTTATCTACATTAGCTTTAAGAAGATCTTTTAAAAGATGATTATCCTGATCCTAATAGAAAGATCATTTGATATTATTATTATTAGATGAATTGTTCATATAACCTAATTTGAAATATCAACATACCAAACGATTATTTCCAATGGATACAATAAAATCAAAAAATGCTTCCAAGCCAGCTTTTTGTCCAGGAGAGTCATCCTGAACCTAATGGTATCACATATTTTAACTGACAGTAGAGTTTCAAAGCA
Organism: Polistes canadensis; assembly: GCF_001313835.1. NCBI lineage: Eukaryota > Metazoa > Arthropoda > Insecta > Hymenoptera > Vespidae > Polistes > Polistes canadensis. Next base: position 91,751 of record NW_014569885.1, read on the forward strand.
TTATTATGTATTCATACGCTATCTATTTTCTATCGATTCTACTTAATAGAATAAAAAATTGTTTATAAATTATAAAGTTCTTTTTAACCGGTAATTTGATGAAAAAATTTGTAAAAGGGTTAACATTTTCTGTCAGATCCAGTCTTACCCTTAATACATGATAACCTTCTGTACCACCTCCAGGTATTTCAACGCTATGAGAAGATCCCATTTTTTATAAAAGATTTTCTCAAATCACACTTGATTTCCAACGAGTAATAACATGAAAACAATTATTAGTCAAAATATTTTTTTTTAATAAATACTTAAATAATAAAAATACGTGGCAGAATATTCGTAAGAAATTTTATGGTGACGTTAACAACCTATAAACTTTAAAGTAAACGAGACATCTATCGAGATGACTTTTAATCATTTTATGACGATTTACCTTTAATAAATTTTATCATATTAATAAAACGAAAAATTTTTTGCTTTCTGAATGAACATTATTGTTATTTACTCTTTAGTCTTATTCTATCATGTGATTTTATCTTTATTTAACTATAATTATAAATGGCTACAATTCGGACTGGTTCATGCCATTAAGTTGTTCGCTTCAATGAAATATTGACGCATAACGTTTCCTAACCTGTTTTATTACTATAATCTTGTGGGTCATACCCACGATTGTAGTAACGAACCTATATACTCTGTGATTGTAGTATTTAAAATCTAGGAATGTAAAATAATAATGAAAATTTGATGAATGGTTGTATAGCACCTTTTTATGACTTGCACAATAGAGATTATCCCTAACTAAATCGCGCGCCTCATATTTAAGTTTTATTCCCTAGAATATCGAACTTTGCGAGGTATCGATTATGTTTCTAGACGCTGCTACAAGCTGTCGCTATCTGCGCCATTTGATTCTAGGAATTTCCGTAGCTCTTTACGGGCCGCTATATTTGAAATTTTGTATTCCAAAAAAGTCAAATTTATTAAATGTCAAGGTATAATAAGAAGAAAGATTATTTTTTGTTACAATCCAAAGAGTTGAAAGGTAAACGATACGATTAAATTAATAGATTAGTAATTATAGAATAAATTTTGATACGAAAAATAGTAATTCAAGATATTTTGAGGCCTAGGAACTTTTTTGTTACCGACGATTGGAATTATCGATTTAAGTATATTCAATATTTATCATTAGATTAATATTAGATTGACATATATATGGAAAAATAGAGTTTTAAGACGTAATATATAAGATAAAACAATTCTTTTTAGCGGATATATATTTTCATGTAAATTTGCAAGAAACTATCTGAAGTTAGACATAGAAACACAACCGTGATTTGAAGTTTTTATATTCGATATTATCGAATTGATTATACGCCTCTGAAACGTCAAGGAGATAAATTTGAGAGATTGTTAACACTTAATAATGGTTGTATAAGCCGGTAATATCATTGCATAAAAGTTAGTTCAATTGTTACTTGTGAAGTTACAAAATGGCGTGGGTACCATTAGAATCGAATCCCGAGGTAATTTATTATTTTATATATTTGACATTTGTTTATACATTTAGCAAAAAAAGACATTTATATTTTTTTTTTGTTTATTTCAGGTTATGACAAAGGTAAGATATATATAACTTTATTGTTTGGTAGTTGGTGTGTTAAAACTACCATTGGTGTAATAATTTCAATCTTTCTAATTAACACTTGGCTTATGAGTATATCCCAAACAGGAAAATATCTTCTTGTCAATTGAGATTAATTTATATTTCAAATTTTTACAAAAATTCCATATTTTTTTATTTATAGTCTTTTAATGATATTATAGTTTTTGCATAAATTGGGTGTTCCTGAACAATGGAGTATAATTGACGTCTATGGTTTAGAACCAGATTTATTGGCAGTTATTCCTAGACCAGTTTTGGCTGTTATTTTGCTTTATCCTGAATCAGTAAAGGTATATAGATATCTTTAAATTGATAATATTATTTATCATGTGGCAATCAAGAATGATATATTATAAATTAATAATTCGTTACATTATTAGACTGAAATACAAAGCAAAGAGGATGAAGAAACTAAATCTAAGGATAATGGAACAGATAGACCGGATGGGGTTTATCACATGAAACAAATCATTTCAAATGCATGTGGTACAGTTGCATTAATTCATAGTGTGGCAAATAATATGGAAGAGTAAGTTAGATTAATTTTAATGATATTTTTTGTTACTTTGTGATAAAAAATATGAAGATATAATGTACCACGATTCAATGTATTACAGGATAAATCTAAAAGATGGATTTTTAAAATCGTTTTTGGATGATTCAAAAGATCTTTCTTTTGCTGAACGTGGAGAACTTTTGATTAATGCTCAGGGTATCATCGATACGCATAAAGAGTCTGCTCAAGAAGGACAAACGGAGGCAAGTTGATGACAATATAAAATTAATTTGTTAACTTTGTGATACTTTTATATTAAAAGTATCATTCATATAGGCTCCCGAAGAGGATAGTCCAGTGTACTATCATTTTGTTGCATTTGTACGGAAGAACGATAAGTTGTACGAGCTAGGTATGCAATTTATTTTTCTTAATAATTAAATATTTTATTAATAACGTTAAATACGTAAGTTGAACAACTTGACCATTTTTAGATGGTCGAAAACCTGCTCCTGTCGATCACGGATCAACTACACGAGAAACATTATTGGAAGATTCTGTTCGTGTTTGTAAAGAATACATGGCACGTGATCCAAGCGAAATGCGCTTCACCGTTGTCGCTCTTACCGCCAGTTATTAAAGAACACTTTCATTTTTCTAATATTCAAATATACACACGTAAACACGCTTGATGCTAATTTATTTTCTATGTTAAATTGTTCGCTTGAGGCTTGCATTTCTAATATTTTTATTTCGTTTAAATTTTTATACTATATAAACATGTAATAATCAAACAGGAAAAAACCACTAATCGTATACTTGTAGTTCTTCATTTAGATTTATCAAATCCTTTAGATATAGCCTCACACACACATATACGTATATAGGCGAATATGTGCAAGAATGGCTCTTCTTCTTTAATGCAGACTATTTGACCTTGTCGAACTTTGCGTCATAACACTTATCGTTTGCCAAATCTAGTTTTCGAATCTGTAACTTAATTCGAAATCAAGAATAAATCCTGTAGTTTAATTATATATATATATTTATTTGTTCGTAATAATAGTTAATATTTCAATGTTTATTCGTTTTTAAATTCGATAAAAATAAAATACGAGTTGTTGTTGATGGCTTTGGTAAAAAAGAAAAAGAATAGAAAACTATAGAATAGTTTATCTGAAATTCGTTTTCTTATCAAATCGATGACTAAACAACACGTTGGTCGTTACTGTGTTAGAAAAAAAAATTCGAATAATCTCGTAACAACGTTTCTTTGTTTCCGTTATTACCGGAGACCGTAGAACTTACCGGTCACTGACCAGGTAGAGCAATACGCTTGGCTATTTTAGATTCCATTCCCAAAGTACGTATGTTGGCAGCCACCTCTAAATAGTAGACTTTAAACACACAAAATAAAATCAATTCTACACTCTCGGAGACTCTCGTCTTGCGGCCAACTATTCCTAACGAGTAGCTTCCGTAAAATTCAACTCTCTCTCTCTCTCTCTCGCCGTCTAATAATTCAAAGACATTCGTACGTTAATCATAAATCTTATACAATATATGATGATACAGAAAAAATATAAAAATGTATGCACATTGTTTGTGTGTACATTACAAAGTAAATTACGACAGTAAGAGTATTGTAAAATTGAATGATTTATTTGAAAAATTTTCCATTTATAAACACTACAATCAAACGTAAATATTTGAATAAAAGGAAAAAAGAAACGTTTCTTAAAATCATTCTAATTGGATCTCGCGTTAATTTTATTCCACAAGGTAAAGAGTTAAATTTAAATAAACCAGTCAAGAGAGTTATTTTAAATAAATTAATGGTATAATTGTAGGAACACACACGGAAATGCATGTCATGCGGGGGATGCACGGTAATGATGTCATCGCGATGACAGATGATACAAAGGATGTTATGATTTTTATTATCCATATCGGAGGAAAGAAAAATTATAAAACTAAATGATAATAGGAAAGTAATATTCTGATTATTGGTGTTTAGATTAGATTAAAAATGCGATAATATATCATAAAATATGATAAAATGATTAATGTAAATTAATAATTTATTCCCTCGTAAACGTTGGTCATTAGTTATTCGACGTAAAAATCTATTAAAAAAAAAGTATGAATCAGTTGAAGATTTCGTATTAATGGAAAATTTTCATCGATATACCGATCGTTACGAACTGTCTCAATAAATTACATCTCATTGTATCGAGTTTTAAAAACGAGCATAGATCTTTTCAACTCTATTTATTAACATGATTTTTGTACTATTTCCCAACAATACATTTTTTCTATCCATTGATACAATCAATTATCAATTATCGCATTATTTTAATACCACTTTTATACAGATAACTCTATTAATTATAAACTAATGATATAAATTATTAAAAATAATTGAATATAAAACAACGAACACGACTCTAGATAAATAATTAAAACAAAAAAAAAAAAACAATAAAATAAGTTTATTCATTCGATTTGACGTTTTTATTTTTCAGGACTGCGAGGGCTGGGTGGAGGGGGAGGGGGAAGTTGAAAAAAGGGTCCACGACGAACGAGAATGACGAAAGATTGTTTTTCTTTCTTTCTTTATTCGTTCACATGAGTCGTCTACTGCAGTTGCTGCAGTTGTTGCTGCTGCACATCGACCTGTCTTACCACTTTCGATGATGCCAAGAAACTGAATCGGAAACTCGAGCAATAGCGAAGGTGCACGAATAGCAAAGTAAGCCGGGTTAATTGTAAGTGTAGTAGTAGTAAGTATTCGTTTGGCGCATCAGCTGTGCGTTCGTTTATTACTTTGGTTCAGTCTCACGGAAACATCCGAACGCGCGGTACGTGTGTTAACGAGTAACAACGACGGGTAACAATATCTTGCCGATATCCATGGGTTACCGGTTATTATATTATTCATTGAAGAAAAAGTTGGATTGAGAATTGCAGAAAAAAAAAAAAAAAGGTAAAAAAAAAATTAAAAAAAAAAAAAAAAAAAAAAAAAAAACAACCCCCTTCTTTTTTGTGTTTTTTTCTTTTACTTGTCCATTTTCTTTCCACTGTAAATTAATTTAATGTTTCGTTTAAAATATTGAAAACAACGTATAAAGTACGAAATTTGTTTATTACGTTAGAAAACGATAACATAACTGATACTCTTTCGATAAATAACATCGATTGAAGTTTCTCCTTTTTTTTTTATTTTTTGTTTTGAATTAATTTGGCGCTCGTTCAAAGATTCCAACGTTCATTGAAATGAACATCGATAGAATTGGATTTATGAAGTATGATGAAACGACATTATTGGCTATCAATATATATATACATATGTATACATGTGTATATATATATATATATATATGTAAGAAAGCAAGAATTATTCGTTCGTGCACGTATTGATGATATTATTCGAAGAATTTTTTTTTTTTTTTTTTTTCTTTTTTTTTTTTTTGTTATACTCATTGCGAAAGATATATTTTTACTACGATAATATTATACGAGAATCGCGAGAACGCGCGTGCAAATAAATATAGTTAACAGTTTGATTTTTATTTTTATTATATTTTTTTTTTCTTTTCTTTTTTTTTTTTCCTTAACTAAATCGCACACGGATATAAACGTTAGTTTTCCCGTTTTGACATAGACGATGTTCTAGTTTATTTTTCTTTTTCCCGCGAAAAAATAATTTCTCTCTGTTTCACTGAAAGAGATAAAACAGAGGAATACTAATCGTTTAAAACAATTCGATTGGATTCACGGTTTGAATTTTCATAATAAAGACAAATCATGCTATAGCTGACAAAATCAAAAAGTATTATTATTATTATTATTATTTCGTTTTTTATCTCATATATTTAAATCGTTTTGCAAAAAGTTGCTTGCATTATTTAACAATTACATAAATTTTACATTATCTCATATATTATTATATTATTATTATTTTTTTTTTAAATGTTATAACACATCTAATATATAATTAGTTATTAATTATTTACATTTTCTTATATCACTCGTGTCAGTAAAAAATACCTCGTTCGTGTAAAAACAAAAACAAAAAAAGAAAAGAGAAAAAAAAAAATAATTTGAAAGAAACTTTTGGAATGACCTAATAATATCGGGATTGGTGAGATCAATGAATGAATTAAAGACAAAATTTTGTTTCTTTCGATAGAAAGTCGTCTCCAAGGATAACCGGCTTAGCTTGTATATAAATCACGATGATAATGATTGCGAATTTAAAGACACGCAAAAAATTCAGGCCTGTACGCGGACGTCTGAGATAAGAAAAGAAAAAGAAAAAAAAGAAAAGAAAATAAAATAATTATCTTTTCGCATATACGCATGCGATATTATTATTATTATTATTTCTTTTCATTCATTTACTTAATATAACGTAATATTTACGTAATAATATTGTCACATATTGTCGACGTGAAATTCGTAATTGTCCGATTATTATATGAAATGGGTATAAAAATTTTGATTTGCAACGATATACTTTTTTTTTTTTTTTTTTTTATTAAAAATTGATGTGAACACAAAAATCTGAAAGAAAAATAATCGTCTAATTCCGACGCAAATTCTTTTTAAATATTCTATTATTTAATTTTTACAATACTTTTTTATTATTTTCTTTTCTTTTATTGAATCATTCTCAATCACGTTTGTTTAAAAAGAAAAAAAAAAACCACGGACTCGCGTTTAATTTAAAAATCGAGTAAGAAATTTGTACCTACGGCAAACAGGTAGGATGTAAAAAAAAAAAAGAAAAAAAAGAACAGATACGTGTTCTCAAAGTGAGATAATTAAATATTATATATTGTTGCAGTCTGTTAAAGGTTGATTCTTATCGTGATCCTTTATTTCGTCGAACGATATCGTTATGTATAAAATGCCATGACAGTAATTTGATGTATCGGATAACAATTTATCGTTTAATTACACTTAACGAGTACTTCTTATCAATATAGTAGTCTTTCTACGTACTACGTGTATAATATTTTTCTTTATTTAATTCACATTAGTAAGAGATTCCTTATACAAGAGAAAAAGAGATAGAGAAAGAACCATAACCCGAGTTTTTTTTTTTTTCATTTAAACGATAATAAAACGATAATAATAAAACATTTATATATATATATTGTATATTCCATAATAATTCGCTAAAGAAGATTAAAATCATGATAAGGATAGTGGTCGCGTGTTAAAAAATTTAATACGGAGTTACAATAATGTTTTTTTTTATCATATACGTATACTTCAACAATATCTTCTTTATCTGTTTACCGAATTATCATAAACAAATCTTACAATATTATATTCGAATATTTTTAATTGAGATTAATTTAATCGAATTAATTTTTTTTTCGTTTAATTTTAATTATGACAATGTATTTATTATATAAATGTATTGTGTTTTAATTAGAAATATTACGACGGTCAGTATTTCAAGATCAAACCTAATATAATCTTAAAGGGAAATGCATGTGAAAGTTGAGAACAACCGGTGCGCGATGATCGTGGTTTGCGGTTTTAATAATAAAAAAAAAGAAGAAGAAAAAACCAAACAACGGTGAATAACCTAACGAACTTCTTTTTATCGATTTCAGTCCTTTAAAGGGGTCGGGGAGGGGAGGGGAATAAAAAAAGGGGTAAAACATTAATTTTATTATCCTTGAAAATACACACAAAAACATTATACCAATATTTACGATTCGTACTAGTTTTTCTGATTTATCCATCTTTTATCTTTTATTTGTGCCGTTTCTTTTGAAATTTATGAGTTTTATAAGTCCAATAACAAAAACAAACAAAAAGAAAAATGTCCGACAATAAAAAGAGATCTGATCTCAGATCAGATCAGAGAGATCATGATCACGAATATAATATAATTCATTTTTTATATTTTAAATTTAAATTAATTCAAATTTTGAAATATACAACACACACACACACACGCACACACAAAGTCTTATAAATTTTAGAATATTTCTTAATAAAATCATATTTTCATTTAATCGCGAATATGATGATTTTTTACCGATGATAAATTGACGAAAGCTATGGTTAAAAATTCCAAGGTTATTTTCGATTCGATAGAATAAAAAGAATAAGAAAACGTTTGCGAGTTGGATTAATAAAATCATGTTTTTACCTTGACTCCGTTGTCCTCGAGAGACAAAACCTTCGATAAGATGATTATTATTATTATAATGATGATCATGATCATATATCGTCATTGTTGTATTACATTATAAATTATATATTTTATTTTGTACGAATAAATATAACAAAATAATAATAAAACGTGAACGACCCCGAAAACGTTGAACGAATGATTTTATTTTAGCATTGTCGTCACCTTCTTCTTTTCGTCGTAGGCTTTTTTGGCTTAGTCAACATGTTATTCCTAAACGTGTCTGGCCCCCCTTACACCCCCCTCAACACCCAGTTTTCCTCTACTCTTATTGTTGTTAGTTAAAGAACAGTTAGATGTAGAGAAAATATCGAAATTATGAGATAATTTGCGTAAGAAAGATTCGAAATAATAATTCTGGTGTTTTTTTTTTTTTTTATTTACTATCGATCAAAACTTTATATATATTATTTGTATTTTTATGCACACATTTTGTTTTTCTTCGCAAATTTTTTCAATATGCAAATCTGCATATTTTTCCTTTTTTTCCTACTCTTGCAAAAACCATCTCGTTTTATTATTTTTCTGTCAATTTTTTAATGATAATTTTTTAATGATATATATATATATGTATGTATTTCATTTAGAATTGTGAAAGAAAATATTTGTACGATTTTGTCGGTTGATTATTACAGGTGTAATAATAATAATAATAATAATAATATTACGTTAACGAATTATTATCTTTATCTTAAAAAATGTTATTACTGTTGCACATTTCTGGTTTGTTCGATAAATAAACGAATTATTATTAATATATGTTTTTAAAATAACGAGAGATAGAGAATCCTACTTGTGTGTAAGATATTGCGTAATTATTATTATTGTTATATATTATTCATATATCTTATCAAAGCGTTGATTATGTATTGTACACTTATTTTAGATGTTTTACAATCAAAAAAAGTCAGTGGATTACTGATCCTGAAAAGATTATTATTAAATGTTATTATTACATTTTTAGATCGTATTAATTAATTATTAGTATTATTTGTAAATTTTTTTTTCATATGTCCACAATTCTTAGAAATAAAATTACATATACATCTAATCAATATTTTTAAATATCGTTAAAAAAACCTTAAATTATTATTATTATTTAAAATGGTGTTGTATTTTCTCAAATATAACGGACTCGTATATTTATTTATTCCTGATATTAAACTCGACAAAAAAAAAAAAAAAAAAACAAAGAAGAAATCGAATAAAATTCGATTCTAACAATTGTTTCGAATAACTTTCCTAATCGGATATGACACGTGTAGAAAGATAAATGATTTTACATGGGGTTGATGATGGGGGGTCAATAAATAGGATATTCTTGTTTATAAATTTATTCTCTTATTTAATATTATATCACGTTATATTTTTTTATCGAGATGTATATTTGTATATTTCTTTTTTTTTTCTATTTTTTTTAACAAAACATTTCTTATTCAACACTTTTATTTGTATTTTGTATACAGATTGTATGTCGAAATTTGCACCCACGTGTTTTTTTAATACACGTATTCATGTATGTATGTATGTATGTATGTATTTATGTATACATAAACGTCGTTCGTTCAATGGCCTTTCATCATCGAGACACGATGATTTCATCCTAGATTATAATATGCCATCGTCGTAATTGAAATGAAACATAATACGGTGAATTTAATTCACATTCAGCTGGCACATTACGTTATATATGTATACACACACACACACACATATATATTTATTTATGTATATATGCATACATATATTAAGTAACCTTGGCATGTGTGAGAAACTTCCAACTTAAATAGTTAAAGATCGTTCGAAGACCTTCAATCAGGGGACCTTTTCAATATGAGCCACTCATTTGCCAGATCGATTAACTTTACAATACATTAAAGTATGTACACATATGTATCTATGTACATTCTGTGTCGTATTATTTATTATTCCAACCGGTCATAACAATTATTATGATTTATTAATGTTAAGTTGAATTTTATTAAAACCTTTTATGATTACGCATAAATTTTCAATTAACATAT
>NW_014569885.1:105398-106522 GCF_001313835.1 Polistes canadensis
TTATTATTTTTATGTCCGTCCGTCCGTCCGTCCGTTCGTTCGTTCGTCTGTCTGTCTTTCTGTCGGGAAGGTTTTTTTTTTTTTTCTTCTGTCTTTTTTTTTTTTTTCTATTTTAATTCTTTTTTTCACGGAATAGTTATTAGAGTTAAAAGTTTAGAGTTACGTACTCTATGAGATTTATTTCACGTGCAAGAAGAGAAACACAGAGGGACGTATTCATAAATGAGCTTACGAGACGAGCATGCGAATTATGGTCGCCGTTAGCATTGATTTTTATTTCTTTTCTTTTTTTTTTTTTTTCTTTTCTTTTTCCTTGCTTCTTTGTGAAACGTCACATACGTGTATAGTATTATTATACAAAAAGGAGATGATTAGGTCGCGTGATTTTTCACAAATTAGCGTGAACATTTTTTTAAACATTTAACGATGACATTTCGATTATTTTTTCAAGGTTAATTAGTAACACACGATTTATTATTACGAACTTGAAAACCTACGTTTTTTATTTTTTTTTTTAACGAACGATGACTTTAAAATAAAATCTTATCCTTTTAATAGATACAATTATTATTTGTGTGTGTGTGTGATAAGAAATATTATATGTATAATATTTAAAAGAATATTTATAAGAAAAAATAACTTTCGTTATAAAATTTATATTACAAAAATTATTTTTCCAAAGTTTATAATTATTGTTTCAAGAAATAGATAGATATTTTCTATAGTAATTTATTAAAATAATTATACTTGAATGTGTGTTTTATTTGAAAGTATAAAACACAATTTAAGATAGAAGAATTTATAGGAAACTCGGAAGCAAGATATTTCCTTTTTAATATATATATTTTTTTTTTTTTTCTGCATATCTTATCTATTTTCTCCTTTCACCTTTCTTTATACATACATTTACGTGTAACACTGATTAGATACATATATAAGGTGAGCCAATAAATTTACTATCTAAAACAGGGGTACTCAACCTTTTTCTTTCGGTGATCGGTGAAATAGAGAAAGGAAACGAGTAATTTATTTCAAACGTTTAAGTATAGTTAAACATTATTTTATTATTAACATTAATTTAATATATCTTTGGTATATTACGTACAAATTTTTCTATAGTTTCA
>NW_014569885.1:108197-110923 GCF_001313835.1 Polistes canadensis
ATTGGAATGAATTTTATTTCATAAAAAACTTTTATCTTTCTATACATGTTGATATATATATATATATATGTATATATTTATTGCATCTATCTATGCCTATTCGTAATACTTACGCAATTAATCATTTATCTTTTCCGAGATTTGCGATTAAAGAATATATTCTTCTGGTTAATCTTTATTGCCTTGGAATATTTTTATTCCAAAATAGAAAATCTTTTACCAAGGTTCGATTTCTCTACTTTATTTACTTACTTTGTCCTATCTATGCTAACACGTAAAAAAAATATATTATTTATCATCGTTTACGATTTTAAATTCTATACGGTTTTTTTTCTTTCTTTTTTTTTTTTTTTTAATTTTTTTTTTAACCTTTCTCCTTAATATTATTATATTATCTTGGCATTGATTTTAATCTTCAACAAATTTTCCTTCCTAGAAATATTTTTTTATATACACATACATTTATTTACTTACTTGCAACTATACTTGCTTACTATGTATATCTATATATATATATATATATATATATATATGTATATGATATTTTATATATATATGCACATAAATATGTACAACTGTAACGATTGATAGCATTCGTGACTAACAATGGAATATTACCAAAGAAAAAGGCGTAAAGAACTAGAATCAACGTCAACAGATGTTCGGTCACGTTTCCGTGAGAAACCGGATCGTAGTTGAACTCTGATATGACCCCGATTTGATAAACCATAGTCGGAGGAAAAGTAAATGGTACACAGATACACTCGACACAATCATACATTTACATTTTACAAATTGTATATCCGTATATACATTTCTATATACGAGAAAAGTAATGGTACATACATTTTTGTACAGACACGTACAAATCGTACATCTATATTGTACAAATTCATATATACACACATACACGCTTAAAAAATCATACATTTATATTATACAAATTGTATATCTATATACCTACACATTTTTATTAAATACATATATACGTATACATTCATTCCCATATGTTCATACGTATACAATATGTGTATACAAACATATGCATTCACATACACATACGTATATACATATATAACTTTGTTGCAATGATATTATAAATACAATTGAATAAAGGGAAGTAATAATATTGTGAATATCAACATTTTCATTGTAAATGAAAAATAAATGATTGTATTAAACGATGCCAAAATGACCTTATTCTATATATTGTAATATGTCAAAAATTTTGGTCAATCCTTTGGTTCGTTAACAATGACAGTCGACAAAAAAGCTGTCGAAATGGTTGAAAGATATAATTTTCTCTTCTTGGCATTGTTTACTAATCACTGGCTTGTATTTACATGCATATATATACATACATAAATACATTGTATTATATATGTTCATTCATTGAAACGTTCAAGGTATTTTCGAACGATGTTTTCAAATCGTAACTCGCGATGCAATTCGAACAAAATAATGTTCTATTATTATTATTATTATTATTGTTTTAATAATTAATTATACGTATACAAATTAAAATATTAATATTATGAATGTTATATTAACCAAAACTTTGTCATTATGAATTCTAACATTATCTGACAACATTCAAAATTGTAATTTTACAAAATAAAATATTCCATAATAAATAAATCTATTATTCTCCCTCCTCCCCCACCCCATAGAAAAGATATTATTATTTAAATGTTAAATGTATATGTATGTGTATATATATATATATCTATAACGATTAAATCTTATTCTATAATGTTTCTTTCATGTTGCTCAGATATTGTTGATTAATCAAAATTTGTTTTATCGTAGATGGAATTACATAGCAGTCCGGTCGTAACGTCATCGAAAAAAATTTCCGTTCATGGTGATGAGACAGCATTCAAGGAATCCCTTGGGTTAGTATTTAATTATATTTATATTTTTTTTTCCTTCATTTAATAATACAAAGGAAAAATGCATCAATTATATTTTCTTAGTATTATTATATTTTTAAAATATATCAAAACATTATATATATATATATATATATATATATATTTTCTTTTTAATTACGTATCGTGATCGGTGAATACACATAAAAAAAAAACAGAAAAAAAATATATCTAAAAACATGATTAATCAACCGATCGAATTGTTCAGTATCTTTCCATGGATTTATCTATCTTTCAAAGTAACTTTCTAAGGCCGTTGTTTGTACGAGAAACGACCAAAAAAAAAAAAAAGAAGACATATATGAAGTCAATTTGATAATTCGTCGGCCTCATTTAACGATAAAGTATAATTATCATCATTTTAAAACATAAATGTATATTATTTTCAAACAAAGTGATCATATTATTGTTTTAATCAAAAGAATTAGAATTTTATCAAGACACAAAATTTTGGTCTCCTTATTTTATCGTTATTTTTAAATACATATCGTTTTGTAATACAAATTGATAAGAGTAATAGGAATAATTTGTAATAATTTTTGTTATCTCGTTAAATATAAATGGGATATATAATATTTTCTTTCCAACGTTGTTATATTATATTTGTTTCAACGCGTTTACGATAAAATTAATAATCATTCAAATTTTCCATCAAATTTATTCTCATGTAAATATTGTAGTATCAGATTATTATTATTATTATTATTATTATTATTATTAAATGTGTACAATCATATAATTGATATATAATTAAATATCATTTATTCCGTTTGAATTTGGAGTTAATTAATATTT
>NW_014569885.1:111418-114312 GCF_001313835.1 Polistes canadensis
CGAAGGAAAAAGTTGTTAAGTGTTTTCTAATGTTCTCGCAAGTAAACGTCTAAAAAAAATGCATTTGTGTTGATATATATATATACATTATCATTTATCAAAGTTGTTCTTATTTTTCAAATAGTTTCCGTATATTAACTTGTATAGGTAGTATACCTATATATATACAGTACACGTAAGTATGTAAGTAAAAGGAAGTTTACCTTGAAAAGGTAAAGTAAATGTGCGAAGTTAACGTGCATGAAACTCTTGCGAAGTTTCTTTCGTTTTATATCGAACACTTTCACTTTGTCGTATTTATTTGTCTGATTTGTGAGACTTTATAACTTTACAAAAATAAACTAAAACCATTGTTTCTTATTTAAATATTTCTAATTATATTATTGCATCGATTACTATGACAAAGAAATATTGTTTTTCACCTGTAAAAAGAAATAAATAAATAATATATAATTCGAAAGATATTTTCTTATAATTATTAAATTGAATTATTAATAACACAGTGAATAATAAATTAAAATTGTGTTTTATTTAGCAATGGTGGGACCTATGGTGCATTCCAATCAAAGGATCCGATTTTATCGATGGAAAAAGGTGGAGAAATGATAGGTGGATCTGACGAGCATGGAATGACTGTAGATCATCCTACTTCGTAAGTTATTATATTAATATATTATTGTTAACATAAATTATACTAAATTAATATGCAATCTTAATTGATCAATTATAATTTTACAAATACAGATTATATATTATTACCATACGTTCATTAACTATTTATATTGATATTTTGTATTTCATTTATTCATTTAATTTTAACATTAATCATTATTTCAAATAGAAACGTTTCTTATCCACTATTAATAACTCATAAAATATCTCATCAAGGTTAACATTCTTCAACATTTTTTTTTTTATATTTCTCTTCAATCTTCAAGGATATAATGCTGCAGGAAAAAGGAACAAGTATGCAGGTTAATAGTTAAAGAGTATACTAATGCATTTAGATGAGTCAGATTTAACTATTGCTTACACTTCTCGTGATATATGCATCATGATCATAAAATAAACGGAATGGTTGAATTATGAGGGTGGGAAAATAAGGTGTGTCAAACGATAAATTAATTCGAATAACTAGAAATAATAAATTCTAACTGACATAATTTATTAAATATGTTATAAGTTAAAGAAGGGGGAGTGAGACGGTAAAAAAAAGAAACAAGAAAACAAGAATTTTGTATATTTAATTATTATACGTTCTGTACCAAAAAGCCTATTTTCTGTGATGAAATTTGTTAAGTAATATTTGCAAAAGGATGCATACAGAGATTGGTTTAATTTTTGTAATTAATTGCTTATTATTTTACCTAGGTTTCACATGAATTATTCATGAATGTCGTGTGCACAAGCTCATTTCCTTAATTTACGGACTCGTGCAACTGATTGACGTTAATTTCAATGTGTCGCAAGTAACCTTCTAAGCTGTTCAACTTGATTCTTATGTACTTATATATACATATATATGTGTGTGTGTACGTATGGAATTTAAAAAAAGTATTGCTTGTAAACAAATCGAAACAAATAGATTTATTTATTTCTTTATTTATTTCTTTCTTTTCTTTCTTTCTTCTATTACCTTCGTATCCGAATTGTTAATCAATTGACCATAGAGATTCAAATTTAAATTGGACTTAAATAGAATAAAAGATCACTTAACCCGAAATAGATATAATAGTATTGTAGAAGTAAAGTCGTGTTCATGTAATTACTTCCGGTTAAATTTTGTTGTCCTCGTTAATGGTTGTTTTGGTCAAAGCTCGATTTATTTTTCTTATTTTTATCCAATCAAATAATTTCATCCTTGTGTGGATTTAAAAAAAAGAAATGGGTTGTTGTTGTTGTGTCGTTTTTAATTTCATTTCATTATTAATAAATCAATTAATTCGAATATTTGATATATTATTTTCTAATTTTTATTTCGTATTTTTTTTGGATTTGATGAAAAACAAATAAAAAAAAATAGTTTTTTTTGTTATATTTGATACGATTAAATAATTATTATCAGTTCGTATATTGTTCGTTATTTTTCATTTTAATAAATCAATTAATTCGAATATTTGATATATTATTTTCTAATTTTTATTTCGTATTTTTTTGTATTTGCTGAAAAACAAATAAAAGAAATGGTGTTTTTTTTTTTGTTATATTTGATACGATTATAAATAATTATTATCAGTTTGTATATTGTTCGTTATTTTTAATTTGGCGAAGGAAAAAAAATTATTAGAACAAATTAATATTACATTTCAATGAAAAAATAATCTCCTATTGTTATTCTGCATGAATCGAATGCACCTGTTGTTACGTATACACACAAAAAATTGTAAGGATAAAACTAGTAGAAAAATAATGAATTCGTCGAAGTATTTAAATAAAATATATCCATCTGTTGATTCTGATAAACGTGGATAAATCATTTCTTTTTTATTTTATTTTCGATTAAATTGTTCAAGGCGACCCACATGTGTAATTTTGTTTTTAATTGCCGGATTATATCATTTCCTCAAGTGCAATATAACGAATCAAGTTTTTTTTTTCTTTTTTTTTTCTAACTTTAATTAAAGAACAGAGATGGACTTATTACAATTACTAACAATTATTGTATCGTTCACTTATATTCGTTTATTCGGAATGACACGAGAAATTAATTAACGTATCTTAAAAAGAAAAAAAAAAAAAAAAAAAAAAAAAAAAAAAAAAAAGGTTTTTTTTTTAAAGGAGTTTCACAGCCAGTAGCAGGAAACATTGTAACTTTCCACAATATAACCAAAAATATATTGAGGGATATTAAAAATAATAATTAAAACGAGCCAAATGATTAATTAACGGTGTTG
>NW_014569885.1:115892-117629 GCF_001313835.1 Polistes canadensis
TAATATTATATTATATAATATATTATTGGGTAAAAATAAAAATAAATGTTAGAGAAGAGGAAATATTTGGATACTTCATTTTAACATTATATTTAATCGTTTTCTTTTATCGATAAGAGTTTAAATAAAATTAGGCAAAGCTTTTAGTAAAACCACGCTTTTAGGTTTCTTAGGAATGAACACGAAACTTTCTTCTTCTTCTTCTTATTTAACGCGTCCAAACTCGGTCGACCGATTTCATTTGTAGACGATTTTAAATTAGCTCAAGCTATAGTAGTCCACGCGAATGCTTGGAAAATTTACACCGAGGATGTACTATGGTCTCCTCTCTCTCTCTCTATTTTTCTCTCTTTTTCTCTAATCGTGACTTCGACTAAACTCTGACACGATTCGACTCGGTAAAATGCAACACTCGTTGTACGCTATTAATCATTAAAGGCAAAAAAAAAAAAGAACAAACAAAAGTTGTTTTATAATAGTAATTTAACAAAATACCACAATAGTTTACCCACATTCATCCATTTTTAATTACCAACTATAATTAATGGTGCATCGATTGCGTTAATATTTATTAATGAAAATTTATTATTAATCGTACGTTGTGAATTTTTCTTTTTATTTCTTTTTCTTATTTTTTTTTCTCTCTTTGTTTTTTACGATTGAGATTATACGTGAGAATGTTTTATTGAAAGATTATGTGAAATGATATAGAATACGAAAAGAAATAAAAAAGAAATAATTAAATGAAGGATTATTCCCTTAAAAAAAATTATCTCGATTTATTCGATATAGATTGGGTTTTTTTTGTTTTTGTTTTATCTCTCTTACTCTTTCCGTCGGAAAAATAGAAATAAGATCGTAAGATACGATAATAGAATTTGAGTATTATATTTATTATGTTTATTTTACTTATGTACACCTTCTTTTATGAGTTGAATGACTTCTTTACTAAGAGAACACCACCCCTTCTCGCGTATTTGTTTAATGCTAACCAACGAGATTGCGTTTTTTTTTTTACAGCTTCTCTGGAATTAACAGCAATACGACAATACGATTTTTATTTATTTTTTTCTCGAACGAGAGAGTCATTCATTCATTTTACTAACCCGTGCCCCGTGTCAGAATCAAATCAAAATTATTATAAAAAATTTATTGATTTTTTTTGTTTTTTTAATTTGTCAACTCGATGAATCGAACAAACAAACAAACAAAATTGAATCCACCCTTATATTCTTGTAAAAAATTTGAAAGAGTAAACGCGATTGCGTTAGAATGAATTTTCGTAAGAATTAACAATTGAATTGGATTAAATCACAGGTATATTGAGACGATGATGCACCTGTTCAAGGGTAACGTCGGTTCCGGTATTTTTGCATTAGGCGACGCTTTTAAACATGCCGGATTGTTACTGGCACCACCTTTAACCATCTTCCTAGGCGTAATTTGCGTACATGCCCAACACATTCTTGTAAGTATTTGTTAAAGTATTCAATTAAACGACGATATATGTATATGAAATGTTTATATAGTGTGCTTGCAATTAATGCAAGTAGTGCATTATTTTCTTTTTTTTTTTCATATTAATCGATTTTAAAAAATGTATATTAATTATATCAAGTCTGACAAATGTTTCTATTAATTTATCAATGTATATAATTTTGATTTTATATATCAATTTAGTATTTTATATAGACGAATTTATTAAATAAAATATATATATATATTACCATTGAATAG
>NW_014569885.1:118415-125242 GCF_001313835.1 Polistes canadensis
TTAGCGGTTAGAAAATATTCCGTTTTTATGAGGTAAAAAAAATATACAATTTAATAACAGACGTTTTATTTGAATTCTTTTTTGTTTTTTTTTTTTCTATTTAAATTTCTTATCTTGTATATATATATTATTTCTATATTCCATCCTATCATATAACTTATATCATATTCTGTAGACTATTAATGTTAATATATTATAATATTATATGAATATCTGTTTTAATAGTTAATCTTATAATAATAATAATATAATAAGTATAATAGTTTTATACCAAAGCATTATATAATATAAATATATTAATACAAAAACTACAATAAGAAATATTGATTGTGAATGAATTAATAATAATTTCTTAGAAAAAAAATAACTATTAAAGTATATGATCCTGATATTTTTTAAATCCATAAACATATAATTAACAGTTTTAAATTATAACAATAATAAATAAGTAATTACAATGTTAAAATTATATTAATCCATTTAAACACATTCGAACGAAAAAACGATAGAAATATAATTCATGAGATATTTATATTTTAAAAACTATTCTATAGTATATACCAATAAAGATTATTATTAAATAATAACAACACTATATATAATAACAATAAAATATTGATATTAATATAACTTATACAGGTATTGGATGCCCACGATGTTAAAATGAGCGTTCATCAACACATGGCGATCGTTTTGATACCAATCATACTCAGCACATGGATAAGAAATTTGAAATATTTGGTACCTGTGACATCAATCGCGAATTTCTTGGTAATAGCTGGTTACGTAGCAACAATTTATATTATGAGTCATGACATACCGGCAATTTCTGAGAGAAGGTATGTCGCCGATTGGCATGAGTTACCACTCTTCTTCGGCACCGTTATATATTCCTTCGAGGGTATCACTTTGGTAAGTATAACAAAAATATTTGTCTATGGGAAGTGGGTGGGAAGGTAGGGTGGGTGGGAGGGATGGAAAAAACATTATGAATCATGACCTATATAATTATACATACACACACGTACACACATATGACTTATATTTTATTTTTTTTTGTTCTTAAAATTGTTCAAAGGTGTTGCCTTTGAAGAACGAAATGAAGAAACCAAGTAATTTCAACAAACCATTTGGCGTATTGAACGTAGGTATGGTCATCGTGGGTGGCATGTTCGTAACGATGGGTTTTTTATCCTATTTAAAGTACGGTGACAATGTTCGTGGCTCGGTCACGCTAAACCTCGAATTATCCGAGGTGTAAGTATATATATATATCCTTTTATTATTTTCTTAAATATTATTTTTTTTTTCTTTTCTTTCTAATTATACTCTAATTTAAATAAGAAACAGCAAAGATGGGTTTATTATAAAACCGATAAGATAGACAATTTGTTTCATTGATGCAATTAGTCTCGATGAGAAAACTATTTTTAAAAATGCACGTTAACGAATATAATCGTACTTATTATATAATAATAATATATATATATATGTTACTGTTAAAGTCGGAAATCAGTCATTGCTAATAATTTCTCGGCATTGTTATTAAGAGTCATTTAAATATATTCACTTTTAATATAAAAAATATTTACCAAAACTTTTCAAAGAAATTGCAAAGATGTACAATTTACAGCATTGCATTCTCTGACATTTTTTAAACCTTTGCAGATTGTTTTATAACTCAAAAAGATACTCTGCGCGTAGACAAAAGAGTGTACTTTAATTTAATATAAGTTTCATTAAAATCTATTAACTTTTAGTATAAAAAATATTTACCAAAACTTTACAAAGAAATAGCAAAGTTGTACAATTTATAGCATTGCACAATCTCTGATATTTCTTTGAAAAGTTTTTGTAAATATTTTTTATATTACAAGTGAATAAAAGTTTGTTTTAAACGTTGTTAACAAAATTATGACTTATTTTGTATTTTGTAGGAAAATTAAAGGAAAAATAAAAAAAAGAAATACACGAACGAAACGATTAGAGATATAATTCGTTAAATAATAATAATAATAATAATAATAATAATAATAATAATTGCAATTGCATTTGTTTGTGCACGATCATTATATTATTATTATGTATCTAGAACTTTGCATCGAGTATAATTATTAGTTATGCGAAATGAACATTGTGTATCGCGACGCGTAAACCCAACAATTTTCGTTTCTTGTTGTTGTTTTTTTTTTTTCTTCCTGATTTCTTTTAACATAAATTTTTTATTGTTGCATACCAAGAGTGAACGGGAAAAAGATCTACTCGCAGGCAAGGTTTATACCAATTATTCTCTGATATAGATGTGCAGTGATTTTACATTTGCAATTTTTTTTCTGTGTGCTGTTTTCAATTCTAATCAATGATTTACACAAAAAAAGAAAAAAAAAGAACAATAAGCGACTTTTGGACAAAGTTAATAATATTAATACGTATCCAATGATAATTTGAATTGTCCTTTGTATTATTTTGTCTCGCAACAAAATTTCTCTTTGCATGTATACGAATGATAGATATAATGTTTGTGCTTTAATATGTGACAATTATACAATATAATATGATATTTTATATTACAAGTGATCATTTCGATTATCACAGCTTGTTTTTTTATTTCTCATTTGTTGATTACGTTCAGTAATTTGAAAAAAGAAAAAGAAAAACAAGAAAAAAGGTTCCCTAACGAACGAGAAAAATGAATTTACGTTGTCGGACGTGTTCTTCTAAGAGACTAACCAAAGTTGTTCTATTTTTGCAGCTTACCTCAGTGCATCAAGCTTGCTATTTCGTTGAGCATTTTGCTGACCTATGCTTTACAATTCTACGTACCCATCGCTATCATGTGGCCTGGTATTGTTGAACAATTCGGACCCTTTAAATGGCCAGTAGTATCAGAAATTATTTTTCGATCTACTGTTTGTTTTGTTACTTGTAAGTATTTATTTAAATTGTTCTATATTCCACATACATACATACATACATATATATATATTAAATGAATACCTCACTTTAACAGTATCAATTGAAATAATAATAAAATGCAATATATTAAATATGAAACATATTATTTTAAATTTAATTATCAATATTCTTGTCCACAAATATGTTATTAATATATAAGTCTCAAAGGGACTTGGCAACTAGTTCAAATTAATTGTTCATAAGATTTATTAACCGTCTATAACTCCCTTTGAGACTTATATATTATTATTTTAAATATTGTCAAATTATGAATTTCCTCGAGCATGAATATTTCTATAACATTTATGAGACTCATATTAAAGTTTCAATGATTTCAATTGAATACTCATCAAAGATATATGAAAAAAATAATATCAATTGAAAAAGATAAGTTAGAAGAAATTTTACAAGTTACAGTTATATGTTAAAAATCCAGAGCTTAGTTTTTATATTTTCTACACACACACACATGTACAGTAGTACTATTAAGATTTTAATTTTTGGATTATTTAAATAAGTATTAAGAAAAAAACAAAGTAACAGATAAAACAATAAAAATAAATAATTGTATAATGTGTGTGTTTTCAGTTGTGTTGGCTGAGGCTATACCAGAACTGGGTTTGTTCATTTCATTGGTTGGTGCAGTTAGTAGTACAGCACTGGCCTTACTTTTTCCACCAATCATCGAATTGGTAGTATGTTGGCAAAATGTCAATTTAAGTCCCTTCACGGTTATTAAAGACGTGACGATTGTGCTCATTGGTTTACTGGGATTTGCTACAGGAACCTACGAAAGCATTACGTCGATCATCAAAGCATTCGATAAATAATTTTAAAAATCCTTAACGATATTGTACAAACAAAATTTATTTCTTAAAATTAGATTTATTATTATTGTAATTAGATTAGATTAGATTTATTTTTTAAATAATAAGGACGCGCGCGCTATAATAATTGACCATGACATCGACACATATGCGAGTAGATGTAATGGTGGACTGCGACGCTTATCAAAAGATCATCGTTATTATTAATTATTATATTATTATTATTATTATTATTATTACTACTACTATTATATTTATATATATATATATCTATAAATATGTATTATAGTTATTAGCGTAAAGTAACTATTTTTGTTTGTTTGGTTTTTTTTTTCTTTTTTCTTTTTTTTTTTTTGGCGCTTGAAGGATGGCCTCCAATCACGATGGACGCGGACAAAAAAATTGATAATGCAATTTTAAACGTATTTTATTTCTTTTTTTTGTTCTATTTTATTGTTTGTATTATTATTAATATTATTATTTTTTTTTTGTTTTTCTCTCCCTTTTGGAATTAATTGACAATATTTTTTATTTTTTGTTTTTTTTTTTTTTTTTTTTTTTTATAAAGACCAATCGTTGTTATTGTTATAACAGACGAATTAATCGTATATTAAATTTTCCTTTTTTTTTTTTTTTTTTTTTTTTTTTTTTTTTTTTTATAAAGACCAATCGTTGTTATTGTTATAACAGACGAATTAATCGTATATTAAATTTTCCTTTTTTTTTTTTTTTTTTGCTTAGATGATAGATTAATAAAAAAAAAAAAAAAGGGATACAACGACAGGTTCGTCCTTCTGGCGTTGAGCGCAATTATTTTATTTAATAAGTTTATCAAAATGTGTGTTGTTTATAGTCTCATTATTTCTTATTTTGTTGCTTGTGATATTGAAAACGATGCGAAAGCTGAGTTTCAATCGTAGATCGATTTTAAACCTATACGTATATAATATAAGTATATTTAATAAGTTATATTTTTAAGAAGAAAAAAAAAAAATAATAAAAAAGAAAGAAAGAAAGAAAGAAAGAAAGATAAAGTAGAAACCGACTGTATTTGCAATTATCGTGATATACATAATATAGTTAGTTTATACATTGCCTTCCCATATTAATTAATTATATTCATTCTATGTACATACATATATGCATATAACGTATACAGATACATACATATACATACATACATATATATATATATATACATATCAATTTACATACAGACCGTTCATATAAATTATACATAAAAACACGTTTATACATATCGTATCTGGTTTAGGAAAATTGGATCTGTATTATAAATATTCGCGTGCGTACAACAAATAAGAAGAAATTGTTGTTTATTTAAATGTGTCATCGATGTGATGCGTCTTATTTTGTTTTTTCTTATTCTGCGTGGAAAATAATTTTTTAAAGTACAATTGTGTGTATATATATATATATATATAATAATAATAATAATAATAATAATAATTCTTAGCCACGGTTTATAATAAGTAACATTGTAAATTGGCTTTTACAGACACTTTGGAATTTGATTTTCATTTAATTATAAATATGACGAATTATAAGAAAATGACTATGGTAATAATTATTTTGTTAATTGAAAAAAAAAAAAAAAAAAAAAAAAAAAAAAAAAACAAGAAAACATTGACTGCCAATTTGTATTATACCAATGGCTAAGAATTATGTATGGGTGCCTTTATGATATATTACATTTTATAAGTAAAAAACGAATGAAAACAATTTATTGATCGTTGTAAACAATTAATGTAACTGTTATAGTATAACATATGCCATTATTTTATCAATAATGTAAAATACGATCGATATTTTTTCTGAAATACTTGTTAGAAATTGATTCGTTCATTTGTGTCAAATCGATTAATAAGTTTATAAGACAAAAAAGTAAAGAGAAAAAGAATACCGATAAAAAATTGTACACAAATCATAGTCATAACACACACACGTTATGGTTAACCCTTCTTTGCATGATTTTTTCTTTTTTTTTTTTTTAAATAAATCAGGGTCATGTAATTAATGCTCTAGATTAAAGGAAAAATATTTAAAAAAAATCCTAATGCTATTTTTTGACAATTGCGTTTTGTTCTACGCAATAGTCGCTTAAAAAGTTGCCAGCAACAACAAATATACAGTACAAGGGTTTTGAGTACCTTTTTTTCTTGACTAAATATTATGATTGAAATTTCCATCATCATGCAAAGAAGGGTTAATTAATATTTTTGTGTTAGGAAAAAAAAAAAAAGTTAATTTTTTATTATATTTTCATTGTAATATTCAAAATTTGTAAACGATCGCGCATAATACTCAAATTAATCGGATTTGGCTTGTGAATGGTTCACAATTTTTGTGATTATTATTATTATTATTATTATTATTACGAACAATGATTATTTTCATTTATTCAACAATGTTTATCGTATGATAAAAATCAAATAATTTGTTAGCAGAAACTTTTGTCGTACTTTAAAAAATTTTTATTGACTCGATTGTTGACGCGAATTTTCATTTATCTATTTATCTATCTATCTATCTATCTATCTATCTATTTTTCCTTCCTTTCACGAAGTTAACGAGATAAATGATATATTATTTATAGAAGCAGAAGAAGAAGAAGAAGAAGAAGAAGAAAAAAAATAGAAAAAATAATCCAACAAATATATAAAAGAAAAGAGACCGAGTAATCTTTTTCTTTTTACATTGGTGTTCTCGTAGATTATAAAATCAAAATTGTTAATGTTAATTTTTCTCTTTATATATATATATAACACACATTTGTAAAAGAACACATTCAACGTATATTTTATATATCAGTTAATCATTAAAAGAAAAAACTTATAAACAGAAATAGAAAAATACTTATGAAAATTCTGATTTATCTTAACACTTTCTCTATCTTTAAATGTATATCTATATATATACATGTAATTAATTATATCCAATTGCAATATTTTTTGACGAAACTTTACGTTTGCAATTAATATTGTTTATTTTTTAATATATCTGTGCAGTATTGTAGTTGGTCAAAAA
>NW_014569885.1:125812-129205 GCF_001313835.1 Polistes canadensis
ACACACACACACACAAATAAAAAAAAGAAAAAATATAAATTGAATTGTT
Organism: Polistes canadensis; assembly: GCF_001313835.1. Lineage (NCBI taxonomy): Eukaryota > Metazoa > Arthropoda > Insecta > Hymenoptera > Vespidae > Polistes > Polistes canadensis. The sequence goes on from NW_014569885.1 coordinate 125,862, forward strand.
GAAAAAAAGAATTTCATGAAGTTGGTAAAATAATTAAAACGAATAAAATAAGATAAGAAATTATTTGTTAGATCCATCACACATAATTATATTAATCGTTAAACTTCGATTAACCGAATTGTTTCTTCGATATCATAATGTTTATGTCAAAGATACGATAGTATAGATTAGAATTGTACGATATATTATATTATGACAATAATTGTACCACGCGAAAGATATTTTGTATTAGAGACGAGGTATCTTTCAAGATTATTAAAACAACTTATTTTTATCTTAAATTGTTAAATGATTTTTTTTTCTCATTGTAGTCATAATAATTAATTAAACAAACTAGAATAATGTTTATATCAATTGTCCCTTATCAAGATGTTAGGTGCACATCTAAATATAAATAAAATATATACCTATACTCATTATTATTATCAGAGATTTAAAAAAAAAAGTATCCTATATTTATTTCATTTATCAATTAATTAATTAATCGAGATCTTTTTCGTGAATAAATTTTTCTGAGATATCAAAAATTGATTTTAAATTTAAAAGAAAGAAAGAAAAAAAAAAAAAAAAAAAAAGAAGAAATAAATAAAAGTACAACAAATATAACTGCATTATTTATTGTCAATTAAAAATAAATAAAATAATTATTATCGATACATCCCGATATAAACGAAAACAAGTTGTGATCGAAATTAATTGCAATAGACAATTATCAAGAACATAATTTCCATGATAATTGAAAAAGTGGAACGTGTGTATGGAATTGTTCGTTTATTATCCGACGCGAATCAGGTTTTTATCGTACGTTTGAAAAGAAAATGTGTGTATGCATTAGTGTTATCAATGGAAGAGTAAACATAAATAAACAAATTATTAGGTAAAATTGATTACATTGAAATTATTTAAACACCAGGTTAAACGTTAGATATATAAAAATTCATTTGATATTTATTTGCAACAATTGAGCTAACGTTTGTTCGAACTGATAATAGGTAACACTGTTGTGTAGTTTTTATATATTTCTTTTTACAATAAAAAAAAATTAATACTCGCGTTAACTTTTAAACCTATTTTTTTTACCGAACGCTACTTAGAATATAATGTATCTACGTTTAATACACTTTTTATTGATTTATTCAAAGATAAATTAATCACGTTTTCTTTGTCTTTTTTTTTTTTTTTTATGGAATAAATTAAAACATTCTTTTCCGAAGTAATTATTATTTCTCGAATTTAATAGTTTGTTATCGTTCGTTTAATCGATTAAATTCAAATTAAAATATCATATTTAAACATTTGTATTTACGATATATATATATATATATATATACAGAAGAAGAAAGATCAAAGTACAACAAATTCAAGATAATATATTCTGTATCAATGATACATTGCTCTGTTGCACCGAATCTTGTTAAACAAAGATAAAGAAAGTACATTTGATACTTTGACTATGATAATTCAAAGTCAAATCATAGATAATCATTTTATAATGTTACACACACCTTTAGAAAGTTTTAAATTTAAAATATAATTTTGCATAAGACGACACAAGAGGATCGTATAAATTTGCAATATTTCATTATTTTCACAGTATATATATCAAACCTTACTTCTATTTCTTCTCAAATATCGAAACTGCAAAAAAAAAAAAATGTTGGACAAAAAAACGAAAAGATGAAGAAACAAGCTATTCGTTCTGCGAATCATTTATGATATAACCGATAAATTAATACCGTCTGTGGAAAATATGAATTAATAAATAATAATTAACAATTTTCTTGATCGTCACGAAAGAAAATGATTAATAGATTACGAAATTCGCATCGCGTGTTTTTATCTGTTATTCGAATTAATTGTCGACTTCCTACGAGGAGCTACGATACAAAACAAAAAAAAAAAAATCCATTAACAAAAAGAAATATAACCATAGAGAGAAAAATAATTTGAAAAAAAAAAAAAAAAAAAAAAAAAAGAAAAATAAAACAAAGGCCAAGATCATGAAAAAAAAAAAATCATTTGAAAATATCGATATAAAACTTTAGTTTATTTATTTCTCAAGATTGAGACGAATAACACATTCTATTATAAATTAATCAGTAATAATATGAACGTAGAAACGTTAGAAAACTATAATTAAATATACATCGAGAGATCAAACGGAAATAACATATTTATATAAATGAATATATTCAAATTTTTTTTTACAAAAATCACGTGAGATTTTCTTATATTTGTATAATAATAATAATAATCTATTGATATAACGTGTATAATAGTTATATCAAAAATTATATATAATTAACTGTTGGAATGGGGGAGGAGGCGGAGGGAGGGGAGGGGAGAACTGAAGATTTGTAACAAAACTATCGGTTGATATCAACGTGACGTGAAAGTTTACATTGTAAAGGAAACATAGGGAGGGGAGTAATGTGAAATTTATGAAAGTGGAAGGGCATATATAATAAGAGAACGTTCTCGTCATTCTTATACCTCCTATAATAAGAGGAAAAGCATAAAGATTTCTGTATTCAGTCGTTACTCGTATATCACTATAACAAGTTATCAAGGATTCGCGTTTATTTCGTTAAAATATCGTTTTTGTTTAAGAGAAAATTATTCAAATAAATTGTGATATAATATAACATAGATATATATATATATATTTTTTTTTTTTCTCTCTGTTCGTATTAATCGTACAACCATGGTGGCCGACGATAAATTTAAAATCGTAAGTATTTCACAAAGAATTATTTTACAAATTTGTATATTTAGTTTTTTTTCTAACGATTTTCACGAATCATTTCAAATAAATTATTTATTATCGAACATTCTGGAAAAAAGTTAATTAAGATACGTTTAATTGGAATCGATTAAATTTAATCTTCAAATCCAATCGTTGAACGCGTTAAATAACGTTTAAGTTAAAAATGAAAATTAAATATAACGACGATTAGGAATAATCGAAAATTAAAATTAAATATTACGAATTAATTTTAATATTATATATGAGATAAATGTGTTAAATATTTCAAACGATATTAATTTATTATTTCAGACAAATAATACAGATTTTACTATAAAGGATAATATATTGAAAGGCAAAGATGAACCCTTAATCACGGAATACAAGAGCGTCGGGAAGTTACTTTTAGATAGGATGAAAGATAAACCTGAATTTGTTGGCCAGGTACGTAACAAATTATCAATAATTTGTATTACGATAAAACTATCACATATATTTTTTTTTTCTTTCTCGTATCGTTTAATTTATAATTGCATTTAACGTTATTTAAAATATGTACGATTTAATACGAGTAAAGAAAAAAGAAACCATACACACA
>NW_014569885.1:129245-131349 GCF_001313835.1 Polistes canadensis
AAAAGAAAATTATTTGAATTATTCTAATATTAATTGTTTATAAATAATTATATATATATATATATTGAACGTTCTCATTTTTATAAATAATTCATTTAAAACACAGTTAGATATTATTACGGGAGCAACGTATACCCTTGCCGAGATGTACGATCTAACTGTAAAATGTGCCCTTTGGTTACGTCAACAAGGAATTCAAACTAACGACGTGGTTGCATTATGCAGCCCAAATATTATGGACAGTTTTGCACCATTCTTTGCTACTTTTTGCGTAGGTGCAATATTTACTCCTTGGAATCCCGACATGGACACACGTGAGTGTTTTCTTTTTTTTTTGGGGGTGGGGGTGGGGGAATTTTCTAAATTAATTATTAAAATGTATATTCAAAAATGAAATCCATTGTATGAACTTACTTTTTTTTTTTCTTCGTGTAAACTCGTATATAAAATTACACGACCAATTTTGTCAAATAATATTTTTATATTATTATGCAATAATACAAATTGTCGATAAAAAAAAAAGAAACAGAAAAATAATAATATTATACAGGTAATCCCTCCTATAAATGCAATTTTGTACGAAACCGTTTTGTGACCTAGATTTGTGTGTTTTTTTTTCTTTTTAAATAATTAAAATAATTAAAGGTGTTATAACGAAAACAGTTTTATATAATATCCTGTTATAGGAGGTTTACCTGTATTAAAAAAAAAAAAAAAAGAAAAAAAGAACCCATAAATGGATATCATTTGACTAAGTAGATTTTTGTATAAATTGAATCAAAATATTTGAAAATTGGATTTAATTATTAGGAGAGGCACGTTACTTCATGAAATTGTCAGGTGCAAAAATTGTCTTTGCTGGTGAAAATTCGGTTAATACGATAATGGAAGCAGCAAAACTTGATAATAATAATATCAAGATTGTCGTATTAGGTGAACATCCTGATGCATTACCATTTTCTAAAGTGGTGGATGGTCATAAGAAATTCGACGTTGACAATTTTCAATGTACACCTATCGATAACATTAAGGATACTGCGACAATACTTTATTCGTCTGGTACAACCGGTCCATCTAAAGGTGTTCAATTGTCGCATTTCACATTTTTGTGTCATTTGATCATGCCCGGTGGTTTGAACACCGATGGAAGACCACTATGGTTATCGTCATATTTTTGGATAAGTGGAGTATTATTAACAATGAGTTGTCTAGTGCATTATTGCAAAAGATTCCTATATCCTAAATTTGACGAAGAAATGACCTGTAAAATTATCGAAAAGTATAAGGTAAGATTAAACATTTGTATATATGTTTACAATATGCAATCACATTTTATGCAATATTATTATAATATTATTTATTATGGAAATTTTTGAAAATATTTTCTTTTCTTTTTTTTCTTTTTTCTTATCGATAGTAAAGAAAATGTTGACAATATATTATATTAATTAATACTCGTATAAGTTTTTTTTTTTTACAAGTAACAAATATTTATTTCTTTTCTTAGATCACATGGGTATTTTTATCACCGAGCATGATTAACAGAATACTCCATGCGGGATATTTTCAAAAGTATGATATGTCCTCTATTACCAGAATATATATGGGAGGTGCTAAATTTAGTGAAGATAGTCAAAATAGGCTTAAAAAATATATACCAAATGCTATTACAATACAAATGTTTGGTAAGAACGAAGATTATTATTTAAAGAACGTTTACAATACAAATTAATAAATAACACAAATAATAATTATTTTTTTTTAGGAATGACCGAACTTGGTGGTATTTTAACAGCACAACGACCCCATCACAAAGCTGGTACTGTAGGAACGGTAGTAAGAAATTGTCAAATTAAAATAATTGACTTAGAAAGTGGAAAAGCATTGGGCCCAAACAAGACCGGTGAACTTTTAGCAAAATCGTTGATGGTAACTAAAGGTTATTATAATAATCCTAAAGCAACTAAGGAAACGATAGATGACGATGGTAAAGAACAAAAAATATATACATATATTTTATTATATAATATATATCGAGAGAGAGAGAGAGAGAGATAGATCGAGTGTAACAAAATCTTTTCGATCATTTCAAAGGGTGATCTAA
>NW_014569885.1:131655-133169 GCF_001313835.1 Polistes canadensis
ATCAAAACAAAAAAAAAAAAAAAAAAAAAAAAAAGAAAAATAAACTAAATCACTCTTATCAAATTATAATTAATATTATACAGATATCCGAACGAGATTTACAAGATTTTGTAGCGAAAAATATGACCGATTGCTATCATTTACGAGGAGGTGTCAAATTTTTAGGCAAAATGCCGCATACACCGTCAGGAAAGATATCAAGGAAAGATCTTAAAGCTATGGTTAAAAGATGTTAAAAAACAAAATAATGATTTTGTTATTTTATTTGGAAAATTAGTATTAATCGGTGATCGGACTTTTAGAATGTGTATTTTTAGCTCGCATATACATGTTTGAAAATAGGATTTTCCGTTTATGGAAATATATGGATAAACTAGTTTCGTTTTTCCTTGTATTACGAATGAATTATGTGAATACCCGTGTATAGATTTTAATATTAGTCATCGATATATTATATGTATGTATTTATAATTAAAACAAGAAAACTAGTCATATCAATTCAAGGATTGTACTTATTAAGTATCGATTATTTCGTGCTTAGGCTAGTAATTTTGAGGTATATAAGGAAAAAGTATTATTTTAAATATATTACGTACCATATATAAGTAATATTGTAATTGACACTTGTGGTTTTCCAATGAGAACCGCATCAGCTATTTATTCAGACAAATTATATTTATAAACGCTTCTTATATATTCTATTTATAGTATTAACATTTTTTTTGTTTGGATACATTACAAAGTAATTTGAAATAATATTAAATCGTCGTTAATCATTTCTACAAAAAAAAAAAACGAACCTAAATTATAATTCTTATTGTAGAGATTAATTCGTTATTATATATAAATTATTATGTTTATTTTATTTTCAACACGATTGTATTCAAATTTTGTAATAATATCAAAACCAATTTGTATTATACACAAGACAAAGGTAGATTACTTTTCATTATTACATTGTAACGAATTTATCGACAAATTTAACGAGAAGTAATAAAACCTTGATATTTAAATTTACGTGTACCATAATATAAATATTGATAAATATATACCATAACTATAATTACATACGTTATTTATTCTATATTCAAAAATAAATATCTTTCGTTTAGTCGATCCTATAATACATAAAGTTAAAGTACAGTATATATATATATACATATATAAATATATATATAACAGCATATAGTGGAATTAAAAATAGTGGTCGTTCGACATAAAAAGATATTTTATATAAGTATACGTATATATTTATATATAACGTAATCACTCTTGGACTTTATATACTGAAACAATGAAAGAATTTATACGAAAGTTATAAAACCGACAATTGTTCTTTTTTTTGTTTTTAAATGGACCAATTTGAAGAAATCAAAACTGACTTCGAAGCTATAGGAAACTACTTCTTTTGTCTTTTTTCTATTTTTTTCTTGTGAATTATGTAAGTCGAAGCGAAATAAAAAAATAAATAAATATGCATTTTAATATAAAATAAAAATAAATCTACTAATTAT
>NW_014569885.1:133250-148268 GCF_001313835.1 Polistes canadensis
TATATATTTATTTATTATCTATATATATATATATTATTACTAGTTAATTATATACATATAATTATGTGTTATATATATATAATAACACACCTAACGTTTTATTATTTTCATTTTTATAGAATGGATCTCGATTCGGAAATAGACTTTTTCCTGACATCTGATTCCGACGTAAATGCATCGGAATCCGAGGAAGAGAATAAAACACAAACAAATAAAAATGAAAAAAAATATCTATCGGTGATGGAAGCCACCAAAGATATTGGAATATTCGATGAAACAAATAATGAACCAACTGTATTTACGGAAGCTTGTGAAAGAGCATATCGTCGAATAAATCCACGTGATATTTTGAATTTGAACAATGTCATTCGTTCTAAGATCCAAGGTAAACCGCGAGAACAACTTCTTCATAAGGAAATGGACTTCCATAATTTATTGTTAGCAATAAAACGAACATTTGTGCCTGCATATCAAATTGATTGGATGTACGAATTGATTAACTCGAAACAAGAATTTTACGAAACCCCAATGATGTTTGGAAAAAGATTAGAAAAAATATTCCAGGGTGCTGTACGAACATACATAAGTCAACTCGCACCCGTGTTTGCTCAAAATCAGATAGAAACTATGCACAAAAATTCTCTTAGAATATTTCTAGAAAAATTGTCTAATGAAAGATTACGTAAAGAATTGTCGGAAAGAAAACCACGAAATATATGGGAAGCAACGGATATTGCTGAAACTATATGGAATAAATCGAATTTTAGGTTCTCTCGACGTTTAAACGAAAATAATTATTGTCCGTATTGTAAAGATAGAGATTTTCATTATTTCGATTGTCAAATAGAATGATATTAGCATTTTTTTTATAATTAGATTGATTTACGCGATATTTAAAATCACAAAAAGAAAACAAAAACTGTTCTTTTCCTTTTTACTCAAATTGTCGATTAAAGAGAAGACTATAGATTCTTTTTTTTGTAAACTTATAAGAAAGTAATATTTTAAATCTTTTACAAATACGGAACCGAAAAAAATATTGTTTATATGATATTATTAATTAATCTTTAATTGTGTCATGAGAAAAATGATTAACTTTTAAATAATTTTGAACCTTCGTTACAATATTATACTAAGACGAAAATTAAATAAGCAGTTATTACAGGACAAATTAAAGGAACGTTTTAAAGGAAGGTTATTTTACGAAATAAAAAATCATTTGTAAATAATTTGTAATATTATTGAATATTATAGCCCAGCCCTGTAGTTTCACAATAAATCTTTTTAACATATATTGTAATCATTTCTTTTCTATCAAAATATTTTCAAATATATATTTTATATTTCAAATATAATATTTCTTTCGTTTTTCTTTATTTCCTTTATTCTATTCTATATTTATAATTCATAGATAACTAATGCTTATATTTGTAAAATATCCGAATGTTATATTAACAATTTTCTTTAGTCATTTTAATTAATCATTCATTTTCTTTTATTTATTTTGATAAATTAAAAATACGATCAATGTTCAGTTGACAAAATTATCAAAATTTAGGATATAACGTGAACTTTGAAAAAATCTAAGCAAAGTATCGATTGGATATTAAATGAGATAAACTATGAGATTAACTATGTTTTTATCATAGTTCACAAAATTTACTGGGCGAGTACTAAAACAATTAAAATAATAGATAGCGAATCGTTGAACTTAAGAGTTTCGTTGGGAAGGGGAATCATGCAAGGTGGGGTTAGGTTGAATGGACTCATGATCAATCAATGCTATTATATATATATATATATATATAGACAAGCAAAGAGGAAAAGAAGGGGAATCGTGCACGTCCATCCCGAATCAGAAATATTATTCTACGATTTGTCTTTTTTCCTAACTGCAAATTTGAAAAATAATACAACAATATCTTTCAATTCGGATTATCGTATAATTATTTATTTGTTCGTATATAAAAATGTTACTTCGATTAAAAAATAAAAAAGGCATACAACGTTGGATTTAATATCGAATTATTGTGTTATAATTAACAAAAAAGAGAAATTTTCTAATAATAATAATAATGCGTTTCAAATAAGATAACAGGTTAGATTTAAACATTCTTTTAATATTACATTTAGATTATTTATTGTTAGAAATGTAGCAGTTTTTGTGATATTTTTTCTTTCGAAAGTTCAAAGTTGATGCTTACTTCTTAAAATATTACTGACATCACGGGTACTAAATGTTTTCATAGACAATTGTGTTTGTAAACAAACAAAAAAAGACACGTTTGAATTTCGAAATATAATAAATCACGGAAGCTGTTATAATATCTCGAAATACACGAACATTAAAGTAATATTATATTCAAACGTTATTTTATTTAAAACGTATTATTTAACAATGATTATATAAATTATCGTAAATAAAATATATGCAAAATATTGCCATTATAATAAGATATTACAATCTTAACGTTATACCTTTCCATATATATTTTTATTCTTGTTATAAATAAAATTATAACGCGATATGAATTCGATGAATTTAATTAAACGTGTATTTAATATCTACGTAAACGTAAAATATAAATTCGACCAATTAAACTTAATTTTCGAGATTACGTGTAAAATCGATTTCATAAGAAGTAGATTACATTGTTACAAAAATAATATTTGGAAATAATCAAGATAGTAGCTGTTTTACTTTCAAAATATCATTACGTTGTCAAATTTAATTAATTAAATCTATACAATTGTACATTTTGTATGATTAAAACAATACAAATTGTATCCAATTTTCAATTAAATGCATTAAATATGCATTTCTTATTATACGTATCTCTGGATCCTTGAGATTTACATAAGTACATAGATAAGGAAATTATTTCAATGACTTGCAGTTATAAATACTTTAACCGTTTTTTACTGCTGCCTTGATAAGATAAACTTTTCAAATCATTAATATGCATTTTTTTCACGAACGATTCGGATATTTTACATAATGTTTACGAATCGTCAAGTAAAATGTAAAGTCGATAACAAACATTTTTTTTATTATCATCTGTTATCGCTTGTACTTATCATTGTAAGTTATCGTTCCTGCATATTAGTGTGTTTTGATAGACGTCTCATAGTCACTACCTTCCCATAATTAAAAAAGTTATATATAAGGCACTTATTGAAGTTGGTTTCGTTAAATTAATCGTACTGACATAGTGTAACATAATTGTGAGTATATATCTCCGATAAAAAGTGTACAAAGAAATATCATGAACAATCAATCGAGTACCGTGAGTGTTAATCACCAAATTTCGATTATTAAATCATCCAAATGTTGAATAATATAATATATAAATGTGTTAAAAATCATTAAAAATTGATTATTTCAGAGTGATCGCGATTTTGTTATAGAAGATAATATACTTATAGGTAAAAATGTACCTTTTTCTACGAAATACACGAATATTGGAAAATTACTTTTAGATAAAATGAAAGCTAAACCCGACTTTGTTGGCCAGGTAAGTAGACAATTTTTCTATTAAAAACAAATATAAAAGTTAGAAAATGATGTGGTTAAAAAATTGTTTAAAAATTCTACTTGATGACAGAATAATATATTAGTATTTTGTTTTGTAATAAATTATACTAATAAAAAATATTGTTTATCCGTTTACGCTTATCTCAATAGATAAACGTGATCACCGAAGAAGCGTACACTTTTTCTAAAATGTATGATTATACTGTAAAATGTGCTCTTTGGTTGCGTCAACAAGGCATCAAAAGAAATGACTTCGTTGCTTTATGCACTCCCATTACTATGGATAGTTTTGCACCATTCTTTGCTACTTTTTGCGTAGGTGCAATATTTACACCTTGGAATCCAGCAATGGATATACGTGAGTCTTGTTGAATTTTTTCAAGCATTTTTCTACGAATATACAATTTTATCTAACAATTTTTTTCTTTTAAGGAGAGACACGTTACTACATGAAATTGTCCGGTGCAAAAATAGTTTTTGCTGACGAAAAATCGGTGGATACTATATTGGAAGCTGCTAAACTAGAAAGTCACGATATTAAAATCGTCGTGTTTGGTGAATCTTCGAATGCTTTGTCCTATTCGAAAATTCTCGATAGTTATAGCAAGTTAGATGTGAATAATTTCGAATGTACACCAATAGATGACGTACACGATTCAGCTGCACTTCTTTATTCGTCTGGCACAACTGGGCCCCCTAAAGCAGTTCTAATCTCGCATTTTGCATTTTTGTACAATGTCATTTTGCCGAATGGTTTTAACGTCGAAGGAATTCCACTCTGGTTTTCACAATACTTTTGGATAACTGGTGTTTTATTAACATTGAGTGGTATTTCGAAATATTGCGTAAAATTACTTTATCCTAAATTCGAAGAGGAGGCGGCGTGTAAAATTATCGAAAAGTATAAGGTACGATCAGAGAGAGAGAGAGCGTAATGTAATGAAAAATTATTAATAATATTAAACTTTTTTAAGAGTTTAACAGTTCTCGATCGATTCATCTAATTATAATCTAAAAGACTTGATTTATATGATGTTTCGTGTTGTAATAGTATGTTTTTTATTTTATAAATATAAAATATGTTAAAAGACGAATCATTGATTTCAAAGGTTACATGGGTTTTTATGTCGCCTAGCATGGTAAATAGAATATTAAAGTCAGGATATTGTCAAAAGTATGACATGTCCAGTCTTACAAAAGCAGTGATTGGTGGAACACCATTAAGCTTTAAAAGTGAAACTAGGCTTAAAGAATGCTTGCCAAATGCCAATATTATACAACACTATGGTACGATGAAGACAATATTATTCGAATATAAATTGAATTCGTCAATAAGAATTGGGAAGCTAATTTCATTATTAAAATCGTATACATTTTTTAGGGCTAACCGAAATTAGCATTTTGGTAACGACTACAAAACCAAATCACAAAGCAGGTAGTGTTGGAACTATAATGAAAAATATTCAAATTAAGATCATCGATTTAGAAACGGGAAAATCATTGGGTCCAAATAAGACTGGTGAAATTTTGGTTAAATCGATAACAATTATGAATGGTTATTACAATAATCCTCAAGCAAACAAGGATGCGATAGATGCTGATGGTAAAATGAACAACAATATAAAAAGAATTTAATAAACAAACCTATTTGAAATCGTTAACATTAATTAGCGGTAATCATTACAGGATGGTTTCATACTGGGGATCTTGCTTATTATGACGAAGATGGGGAAATTTTTATTATCGATAGATTAAAGGAGACTATAAAGTATCAAGGTATTCAAATTTCTCCATGGGAAATCGAAAGTTTTTTGTTAACACATGCCGATGTTGTCGATGTTGCGGTTGTGGGTGTACCCCATCTCGAGGATGATGAACACCCCATTGCATTTGTTACCAAGGTTCCTAATTCGAAGGTACGAGAGTGTATTGGAAAGATAAGAAAGTAAATTAGAAAAAGAATAATGTAATTATTGTGGATACCTCTACATTTTATAACGTTTTGATGAATATTTATAGGTAACCGAACGAGAACTCCAGGAATTCGTTGCAAGAAATATGACGGATAAATTTCATCTACGAGCTGGTGTGAAATTTTTAGAAAAAATGCCTTACACGGTTTCCGGAAAAATAGCAAAGAAAGATCTTAAAGTGCTAGCTAAAAATTATCAAACGAATTGATCACTATTCGATTTATTTTTTTTTTATAATTGAAGTCAGATCATTTTTATAACGTAACAGTATGTTAATAATATACCTAATTGATTTACTGACTTCATATTTTCGAATTAAAAACTCGCTAAGAATTTCCGTGTGATCGGTTGGGAGGGGATACATCCAATCAAATTGCAGATTTATACGCATTACGATGTATTGTGTATTCACTTTATTTTTGTTCTCTCGAATAAACAAAATTTCCAATAAAATTCCTTTTCTCATAATAGTAAAATAAGAAATAACACGGTCGAATGATTTTTGTACAACATTCCGAGTATAATTTTAAAAAATACTAATATATTAAAATACTCTTTTAAAATAGAATAATTACGAAACTATACATATGTCTATGCATGCTATTGTAAATATGTATGAGAAAACTCGTATATATTATACAGAAAAACGAAAAAAAAAAAAAAAAAAGATAATATACAAAAAGACACGACAATTATTACATAACGTTATTGGTGCATAAATCCATTTACACGTGTCGACTTGAGGCAAACGAATGAATAAATCTAACTCTACTTTTTTTTTACTACATTCAAACTACGTTTACAACTTCAGAATAAATTCAACATTATTTTCTAAATATATAACATATATATATTTATTTTTTTCTTTTCTTCTTAATATTCTCACACAGTAATGATCAAGGAAATTTTTTAATTGAAATAATTATATATTATGTTATAATTTATTAAATGCACAATTTTATTCGTGCCAATCAATCCTGTGATTTATTCGATACTTCTCTTACATTTGGTAGGGGAGAAAGAAAGAGAAAGAAAGAGAGAGAGAGGGAAAGTGTAACATATCTTATAAGTAAGGAATTATCGTACGAACGCGAATTACTTCAGCATCACAAGTTTACTGCGTTAGGTTGTTATTTATGATATTGTTTTGCTCACAGTCAGTTAGCTAACATATAATTAAATAAAAATACGAAGAATCTAAGAACGTTCTAGAAGATCTAGATTATTACACGCTAGTAATTAACCGAAAAACTGCAAAATAAAATAGAACTCGTGACTTGACTTGATTTGATTTGATTTGACTTGACTTGATATTTTATCAACGTGAAAAAAGATTTATTCTGAACAGAAGAGAAAACAGACAGTGAAAGCCGAAAATAAATGAAATAAAGATCGTAACGCGTAAAAACGTACTACATAATAATTGAATTGTATTATTTCTACACAATAATGTCTATGATACTGTGGAATTGAGCAATCAATGTTATTTCTGTAATACATATATCAGAACTTGGGTTTACTTGCTTACGATTTATACGCATCATACTTGTTGCAGTTATTTTTCTTTTAATTAAACGCAAAAACGCAGTGTAATATAATTGTGAGTGCATATCCGATTCAAAGTCTACAACCGGCAGCAAGCATGGTTAATATATCGAATACCGTAAGTATTTATCACTAAATTACAACTATTAACAAATTCAAATTAAAAGTCGGATTTTAAATTGATTAAAATGAATGCAAACGTTTTTGCGAACAAAAATATATTATTTTGTTTGTAATACATTTTCAACAGAGACGTGTTATAAATCATTGTAAATTGATTATTTCAGAGTGATCGCGATTTTGTTATAAAAGATAATATACTTATAGGCAAAAATGTACCTTTTTCTACGGAATACACGAATATTGGACAATTACTTTTAGATAAAATGAAAGCTAGACCCGACTTTGTTGGTCAGGTAGGTACAAAATTATATTACATAAGGTGTTAATTTAATAATTAGAAAACAGATCTCTTATCTTATCGAAAACATCTATATATTTTATTTGCTGTATTAAGAATAACGTATACCATCGGTAAATAACAAATATATTATATAAATAGAGATTAAAGTGTATCATTTGTTGAATAGATACGACAGTATTGAAACGATAAGAAAACATTTAATTGTTTTGCCTGTTTCTTTAGTAAGAATATTTATAGAACATAATTTTTATCAATTCTTATTTTGTTATTTTGATAAGCAGTAATGATAATGCAATCTTCAATTTGAACAAGCAAAAAATTTGATAAATCGTTTTTTAACGAATTGAGATAATAAGAATATAGTTTAATCGTTTACACTTATCTTAATAGATAAATGTGATCACCGAAGAAGCGTATACTTTTTCTAAAATGTATAATTATACTGTAAAATGTGCTCTTTGGTTGCGTCAACAAGGCATCAAAAGAAATGACGTCGTTGCTTTATGCACTCCCATTACTATGGATAGTTTTGCACCATTCTTTGCTACTTTTTGCGTAGGTGCAATATTTACACCTTGGAATCCAACAATGGATATACGTGAGTCTTGTTGAATTTTTTCAAGCATTTTTCTACGAATATACAATTTTATCTAACAATTTTTTTCTTTTAAGGAGAGACACGTTACTACATGAAATTATCCGGTGCAAAAATAGTTTTTGCTGACGAAAAATCGGTGGATACTATATTGGAAGCTGCTAAACTAGAAAATCACGATATTAAAATCGTCGTATTTGGTGAATCTTCGAATGCTTTGTCCTATTCGAAAATTCTCGATAGTTATAGCAAGTTAGATGTGAATAATTTCGAATGTACACCAATAGATGACGTACACGATTCAGCTGCACTTCTTTATTCGTCTGGCACAACTGGGCCCCCTAAAGCAGTTCTAATCTCGCATTTTGCATTTTTGTACAATGTCATTTTGCCCTATGGTTTGAACGCCGAAGGAATTCCACTCTGGTTTTCACAATACTTTTGGATAACTGGTGTTTTATTAACATTGAGTGGTATTTCGAAATATTGCGTAAAATTACTTTATCCTAAATTCGAAGAGGAGGCGGCGTGTAAAATTATCGAAAAGTATAAGGTACGATCAGAGAGAGAGAGAGCGTAATGTAATGAAAAATTATTAATAATATTAAACTAAAATGTTTAACAGTTCTCGATCGATTCATCTAATTATAATCTAAAAGACTTGATTTATATGATGTTTCGTGTTGTAATAGTATGTTTTTTATTTTATAAATATAAAATATGTTAAAAGACGAATCATTGATTTCAAAGGTTATATGGGTTTTTATGTCGCCTAGCATGGTGAATAGAATATTAAAGTCAGGATATTTTAAAAAATACGACGTATCTAGTATTAAAAAACTTAATATTAGTGGAAATATATTTACTAAGCAAAGTGAATATGAAGTTAAAGAATGCATACCAAATGCCGATATCATACAAATGTTTGGTAAATATAAATTATTATTATATTTATCCACAAAGAACTTAAGAAAAGTTAATAATAAATAATAACATTTTTCTTAGGAATGACCGAACTTGGTACCATCGTATCGGCTACAAAACCAAATCACAAAGCAGGTAGCATTGGAACAGTATTGGAAAATTCTCAAATTAAAATCATCGATTTAGAAACTGGAAAATTATTGGGTCCAAATAAAAAAGGTGAAATGTTGGCTAAATCGATAACAATTATGAATGGTTATTACAATAATCCTCAAGCAAACAAGGATGCAATAGATGCCGATGGTAAAATGAACAACGATATGAAAAGAATCTAAWAAACAAATTTGTTTGAAATCGTTTACTTTAATTAACGGTTATAATTACAGGATGGCTGCATACAGGTGATCTTGCTTATTACAACGAAAATGGTGAAATTTTTATTATGGGCAGATTGAAGGAGACTATGAAGTACCAAGGTAATCAAATTTCACCAAATGAAATAGAAAATTTGTTGTTTACACATCCCGATGTTGTCGATGTTGCTGTTGTGGGTGTACCCCATCGCGAGGATGATGAACACCCCATTGCATTTGTTACCAAGGTTCCTAATTCGAAGGTACGAGAGTCTATTGGAAAGATAAAAAAGTAAATTAGAAAAAGAATAATTGAATTATTGTGGATATCTCTAACATTTTATAACGTTTTGATGAATATTTAGGTAACCGAACGAGAACTTCAGGAATTCGTTGCAAGAAATATGACGGATAAATTTCATCTACGAGCTGGTGTAAAATTTTTAGAAAACATGCCTTATACGGCTTCAGGAAAAATAGCCAGGAATAATCTCAAAGCGTTAGCTAAAAATTTTCAAACGAATTGATCATAGATTCTTCGACCTCATGTTTTCCTGATGAAAAAGAAAATTTTCCTCGCAGTTGGAAACGATCTTTGAATGAGTGTTCCTTTTCGATCATATGTCTAAAACATTGTCCGGGAAGATAAATTTTGTTCCGTTCTCGGCTAGTAACCGTTTTTGTAATGCAGTGTTTTTTTAGGAAAAGAAAAAAAAAGAGAAATCGTGTCCTCGAAAGCATCTGGCAAGAAAATTTTGTTCCCGAATAAAAGAGATTTTCTAAAACCTAAAACGGATGGAAAAACTTTCTTTTTTTTTTTTTTAGAATATACCCTTCAGAATAGTCTAGCGATACAATAGTAAGAAGAATGCTTTTCAAAATTTGATCCAGGTCAGTAAAGGGACTTTCTATACAACGGTAAGGGGTGGGAAGGAATGCAAAGGACTTTTCGGAAAAATCAACGCGCGCACAAATCCTCCCACCCGACGACCCTAACTATACCTACAATTGGTCAGAATTCTTCCCCCTCTATTTCCTATTTTCTTCTACGAAACCCTTAAAAGGGCGAGCGTGATTCTATTAACGCATTCTTTTTACGAACACACAACTAGTAAAATCTATCTAATATCTCGTGTTACTACATCTCCCAGTATATAAGTGAATTTTTCTCGTATATTATATAAATTTATATGTTAAGTTTATATCGTTAAGTGTGAATTAAGTTATACAGTGATTATAACGAGCGAGATCGTAGTGTTTGTATAAAGTTTTAACATTAATAGAATTTTCATATAATTCGTGCGGATAATTATTTGGACGTCGAATCGAAGATCAACGATAAATACCATAAAACCATCTATAGTTGAATTCTGCGTGTTTAAAGAAATACAACTAATATTCGAGATAACAAATATAAGTTACGAAACTTATTAATATAAACTAATATTTGTTAAAATGGCACATAATACGACGTCGAACATATCCAATCAACCTACATGGATGAATATACAGCAACGATATCTCAGGCCGGATGGGGCCTTCCCTTATCCTATGGCAAATTTGAATAAGGAAATAGATTTTGGTAAAAAAGAATTCCTTACGCCAGAGAAAGCAGCAGAATCTATTGATTCTTTTGATGGTCAAAATATGAATCCGCTTTTATTTATTACATCATGCGAAAATGCTTATGATAAAATAAACCCATTGGATATTGAGAGTTTGACTAATCTTATTCGTTCTAAAATTGTTGGAGAACTTAATGATTTATTAATAAGTCAGACGGAATTAAATTTCGATGATTTAATGTTGAAATTGAAGCTAATGTTTAAGATTAAAAGTAAACTGGACTTTGCCGAAGAACTCTATAAACAAAAACAAAAGTTATATGAAAATCCTATGAGATTCGGGAAAAGATTATTAAGTTTATTACGATATTTAGAAGAAAATCTACACAAATCGAAAATCAATGAAAACGTGAATATCCTAAATGTGAACTTGATTTTTATGGAACAAGTGGCTATAAGTATTTTTATAAAGAAAATTATAAGTAACGAATTCAGGATAACATTAAAGGAGAAAAAACCAAATTCCATGATAGAAGCTATTGAATTTGCACAACAGATATGGAATTCTAACAATGCTTTATACGAGGTTTATCCATATGATTTATTGCTATTTGAAAATACCAATTGTCTGTATTGTGAGGATAAAAAATTACATTGCCACGACTGCCCCTTTCAATATAAATTTCACATGAATACATTGAATTTAAGGAGAATAGTCTTATATAATAAACCTTATGAGAACAGGCCACCAAAACAAGAGCCTACTGAATTCAATCATTTCAACACTTCTCCATTCGACTTTTTTCATATTATGGAATGCCCAGATGAAATCTACAATAACCTAAAATACTCACCCATTCTTGCAGATACTAAATTTCGAACAATGCTTGAGAAATATAGAGAGAGACTAAAAACATATGATCCAAATAATCCTCCAACAATAGCACAACAAAGAAGAGCGTATAAGGAATTACATAGACGTAGGATTACACAAATGTCACAATCAGGAATGGTTATGAGGTCAAGGCTTCCAAGATTTCCACGGTGTTTACTTACTCATGATCCTAATTCAAGGGTGCGATTAAATAACAGACTAATAAGCAATATGAAAAATACATATATTGAAAAAGAATCATCAAAATTATGTACTCAATTAGTAAATTTAAACATAGGAAAATCCTCAAAATGATCTTAATTTCGTATCATTAATAACAATTTGTAAATATGTAAATAGTTTTGTTTTATCTATCTTATTATATTATATTGTATATAATATTATATTTATTAAATAAGTAATAAGGTTTTTATAAAAATGTAAAAAAAAAATCTGGACATTGATAAGTATGTTTCGAAGAGAGAAAAAATTATATTATCCTTCATAAGCGTATGAATCTTTGTATTTTAATAGAATAGAGAAATGAAACGTGTAAAATTCCACACAACTACTTTTTTATAAATAAATTTTTTACCTATTCTTTACACAATTCGTTTTATTCGTCATTTGATATTTTATGTTTATTATTGTACCATTTTACAGACCGATAGCCTATTAATTAGCTTTTTGTCGCCGACGCTTACCAAACTATAGCCTATTCTTCTCCCAGAATCCCGAATCCTAGAATCTGCGATTGTACGATCGGTAAAGTGATATTTTTTTATGGTGGTAGACATTTTTGTTCAATTCTAAACATACTGAAAATATAACATTCGAATTAAATATGCGGTTGTTAAACTTAAGCATAATAAAATCCTTATGAGAATCTTAATTACATGTAATAATAACCATTTATATTACATGCCCGTTAATACAAATTATTTGTATCACGTTATAATAAATAAATAATAAAGTTTTTGATAAAAAAGTAAAAAGAAAAAAAAGTTAATAATATAATTAAAATAAAACAATTCTAACCTTTTAGATTCGTTCCTTTAATGTTTGATCATTTTACCAATAGTTCGTTTTATTTCTATTACAGTCAAATTTTTACACAGTGTAATACACGTGTCTCACCGTTGAAGCATTTAATTTTATTTATTGCATAGAATAACTAATATAAGTATTGCATGTTATAACCAGGAGATACGTTTTTTTTTTTATGGAAGAATAAATGAAGATGTAACATACTTCGAGAGTGATCGTTGTAGATTAACATAATTGTTAATGTAATAATTAATTAATCTAAGAGAATTTATATTGTAGTCTTAAAGCACGTAATTATAAGTTCGATCTAACGTTTTTTTCGAAATTCAATGTTCGAAATTGTCTCATTGTCTCTATAAAAGTCGATCAAAGTTGTTTTTATTCATTGCTGTTTATATTACTTTCAGAATAATAAATTCTATTTATATGGAATATTATGTTTGTTAAACACATGACAACAAATATGCCAGTTTAACGTTCGATTTCAAAAAGAATGGTACAAAAATCTCATAATCTGTGATTTTAGACAACAATATACATTTCCCTCGTTTAATTAACAATCATTTAAAGTATAGTTAATATGCAGTAATCTACTCTACTAATACTAAAAAATTGCTTAATCATATATAAACTGGTTTTAACATTAAATACCCATTAACGTATCGCGAATAGATAATTATTATAATATTTTTTTTTAATTGACTGTTTCAAATTAGGATTCGTTACTTGGCCGAAATGTAAACAACACAAAATGATCGAATGATTATTTATTAAATTATTTTTTAGATCAATTCTCTGTTATATTTCAACACGTAAACATCGGTGCGTGTTACTGGGAAATTTTACTTTTATTATTATATAAATTATATATATATATATATATATATTTACCATTATATCTGAAAATTGAATGTAATTTTAAATTAAGCAGAAATATTACGTATGACATGCATTTACTTTTCATTGGATCATACATAGATCCATACAAGTTAAATTTGAAGATCAGAAATAGATAATTTTATTTGAATAAAATATTTTATATTAACACTTTACCGACCGGTAGCGGTTCGAACATACTATGCCCTTTTCACCGCCCACTCAGCCGCAGATTGTCCGAGACTATCCTTTTCATTCATTTTTAAGCTTTAGAGCTTAGAGAAAAGCACCGATTATCTGAAAAAAAATGCGAAATGCTTGCTGCTTGCTACTTGTCAGTCTAGTCTAACCAAATCTAACAGAAAGATCAAGGTCGATTAATCGATGACCGGTCAGTAACCGCGATGGAGCAAAAGTCGATTAATCGACGGCCGATCATTAAAAAAAAACTTTAAAAATATATATACGAAAGTGCATTTTTTTTTTTTAGAACTACAAATAGTTGCATAGAATATTTCGTGTGTACCTTCAGAAATGCATTTAAATACATATTTTAAAATGAAGCAATTAAAAACACTCAAATAAAAAAGAATCCAGAAGAATTGATGATAACTCCAACGATGATTACCTGTAACAAGAAGAAAACTATATTAATCAATCAATCAAAAGTGATAGAATAGCCTAACATATAAGTGGTCCAATGTATAGATGCACTTTTTATTTGAAATTTCTATTTACTTTTATTCAATCTCTATTTATCGTTTGTAAAATAAAATAAAATTAAAACGCGTGAATTTACATTAAAAAATATAATTAATTAAGAAACAGGAAAAGTACAAATATTATGATATAAGTTACTAATAAAAATATTATCCTATTAATTATTATAAAATACTTTTAAATTACGTTATATACAAAAGAAAAATTGCAAATTTAATAAAATACAATGACAGTAAAAAATCTTAAAGACGAAACAAGAAAAATTAAATGACTGTAATATTTACTAAACGTTATTCAAACTTCTAATTTTAATAATACGAGAATTTTAATATTTTTGACTCTAACTAAGTAAAAACTTATGCATCTTTTGGACAATTCAGACACAGATTTGGCGTGCCAAGGAGATGGATTGGTCCATCATCTCCAATTACAACTACAAATTAATGACGAGCATGGAAGTAATATATAATAAAATATAAAATATGACTAGAGAGCTATTTTCGAAAAGTTCGAACTTGCTGTTGAACTTTTGAAAATAATTCAATAGTCTGTGTAGTTGCCCACTTGATACCACAAATTTGTGGGGG